>NW_024582661.1:317044-368995 GCF_018398535.1 Haplochromis burtoni | reverse complement strand
GTGTGTGTGTGTGTGTGTGTGTGTGTGTGTGTGTGTGTGTGTGTGTGTGTGTGTGTGTGTGTGTGTGTGTGTGTGTGTGCCTTTAGAGAAACGCTTTAACACAAAGTGAAGTCATATCTTCAAAGTGCCTTTAAAATACTACAGCTTGGTACAGAGGATGCAGTGTCGGGGGAGAGTGGGGAGGGCGGCAAAGTCCCCTGGAGTGAGCGACAAGATTACAGACCTACCCCCCGTCTGATGTGTGTGGTAGTGAGTGATGGTCTGTGTGTAGTTGAGCATGCTTGTAGGAGTGCGTGTCTGTGTGGGGCAGGGGGTCAGACTGAACGCCGCTGTCTGATAAAGACGGGACAGGATCCAGGCTGTTGTCTGCTGGATACAGCTGCATCACCGCCCCCTCCTGGGCACCTTCCTTACTGCACGACTGACAGCTGCAGCGGAAGATCCTCTCCACCAGCTTATCCACCCGGGGAGAGTCTTCGCTGCCCGGACAATCCAGCGTCACCTGTGCCAACACAAAGTTGCACACATGCATGTGTAAAGAGTGAGTTGAGAATTGAAAGTAACTCAGCAGAAAGATGAAATATTTATTGTTTCCTTGCATTGATTTGTATAGTATTTAAGTTAAGCTGTTATTTTGAATAATCTCAAGGTGTGATAATATATTTTATGTTTAAACAAGAGTATTTTCTTATAGTTTTCCCTCCATCACCTCCTATTTAACATGCTTATTATAAGATGGACTCCTGTGAATGCGTTAATGTGTCTTTGGTCCCACTAACCAGACTCTTGGTTCATAGTTTTGTTTTTGTTTTGCTGGATCTGTGTTTTCATACAAAGTTTATGACACTCGATGGAATAAAGAAATACTGGGAAAAGCCGGAAAATCAAATAAACAGAAAAATACACAACCCCCCTCCGTAAACCCAAGAGTTACACAAGCTCAGCCAGTTCTCCAGACCTCACGCAACTTCCCCCTCACTGTTTCTATTATCCAATGAAAATGATCATTCAGCAATTTTATCAAGAGCCAAAGCAGCGTGGAGCAGTATCCACTTTCATGAGAGCTGACTTTGTTTTGCCTCAAACTGAATTCTGTTTAAAGTCCTGAAACAACAATCACAACCGCAGGCGCAGACGTCCATTTCCAGATAATTAACTGTAAGGTGTGAGCGTGAAGGCACTTTTTCCCCCCGTCTTGTCTTGTGAAACAAAAAAACGTGCAGAAATTAATTAAACTATCTGGTAACGACTGTCTGCTCCAAGGTACAATATCTTTCCACTGAAACATGAGGTGACCTCACCTGCGGTCCCATCCACCGAGCCTACCTGGCAGCCTTCCAAACTACATACATCTCACCACAAAGCCTTTGTTTTTCTAAGAGTGGATTCCTTCTGGTTACAAGGGACAAAGAACCTTAAAATAATCTAAAACACAGGCTAAAGGTTCACGTCAGACAAAAGTAACTATGATCTATTCTGATCTCCTTTTCGAGATCTTCTGCTTTTTTGCTTTGCTGGTGAGGACAGCGTGCTTTCCACCCTTTATGTCGGAAACTTTGCGGTTTGTTTGCGACTCTGACAAGTCACTGTTGGTGTGGGGTTGCTAACTGACTAATGTCCAATAACTCTTACCACTTCCCACTGTGTCTGGGCAGGCATGCAGGAGTCACAGTGGACCAGAGACTCGGTTGACTGTGGAAATGTGTTGGGGACGCTGTAACTGAAACACTGACCCAGACAAGCTCTGCAAGAAAGAGGAGAGGGTTTATTATTTCTCATTCAACTACACAGAAGCAGCGTTCATGCCGAGCAAGAGTAAGAAGTAATAATTTCACCAAAAAAAGAGCCTGAAATGTGAACTGATTTACCAAGTCTGAGGATGCCAGGTAGCCTTGAGGCAAATCACAGAGACGTGTAATGCGTAAATGGGAATTACCAGCCAAGTTGTGATTTCAAGTGAAAGCCAGGATAAAGGTGATGGGAAAACGTGTTTTTCTACAATACTGTTCAAACAAATACAGGAAGGAATGCATATCAAGTTTTACTGAGAGAGCTTTATAGGAATTACAATGTATCTTTGACCAGCTTTCTCAGTCATGCACCCTGAAGGTATAAAGAACAGTTAGCTGTCGCCTGGCCTCAGAAAATCTTTTGTATAGAAAAGTACAGTAAATAGTTCACAATAAAAACACCGTGTACTCCTGTTTGTCTGACAATTGCTTCAGGAACTTTTTGGGACTTTTAAATATATATATGTATATATATATATATATATATATATATATATATATATATATATATATATATATATATATATATATAATATTATTTAATGACTTCTCCTGAAATCTGTCAAAAACATCTTTCTTTTTTAAAACCTGCCCTATCCAGCTGTTTTAGATAACACATTTATGTTATGGTCTGGATCCTTTGTTGTGCCAAACACATTTACTTTGCCACGAGGGATGCTGTTTTTTTGTTGTTGTTGTTGTTGTTGTTGTTGTTGTTGTTGTTTTTATGCTTGTTTTATTATTCACACTGTTGTTTTCTCTATGGTTATATAAACCCCTGTCGGTGCTGACAGGGGGTGAGGGCGAGGTTAGCAACAGAGTTTACAGATTACAAGTAAATAACTGTAGTTTGACATCTTAATCTTAATTTTAAAAAGTTTATGTATAACAACTATAATTATATTTCAGCATTAAAAATGTCATTTTTATTAACATGCCTCTGCATGCTGGTGAATAAACATTACAGAAACATTTTAAAAAATCGCTTTTGAGTGATTAACAATACTGTTAATTTTGGGCTGTGGCATAAACACTGTGTGGTGGTCAGTTAAATTTGTTAGATTTATGTTTTAGGCAAGAACCAAAGGTCCTGCGTCACAGTTATTGCAATTTTGTTGTTTCTTTATTTAGTTAGTTTTTATTTCCAGGGCTGGTACTATTTATCAATGAGACAGCATTATAGACTGAGATTAGCCATTTGCGCATCTATCGATATTTGCGTTTATAAAAATACAGAATGTCGGCATTGCATAGTTTGTCTACCAGAGGGCACTCTACAACTTCCCTGTTGGCAACGTGTTTGAAATGCCACAAACAACAATCAGCTGATCAGAGCAGAATCGGGAAGAGCATATATGAGTAAATAAATAACTACATGTGACAAATGTTAGGCATATCTGTGTGTCTGGAAGGAGCAAAATATCGGCTGATATTCTGGATATCGGTATCGGTCAGGCTCTATTTATTTCTATATGTTTAAAGTTTTTGCTTGTTTAGTTTCAGTTAGTTTCCAGACTGTGTTTGATTGTTTGGTTTAGTTTAGTTTTACTAAACTTGAGCTACTTTCAGAGGTGGGTTTCGTATTTTTAAATGTGAAACTATGGATGCTGTTTGTCAGGGGCAACATTTACACGTTCAGCACACAAACACAACTCTTTGTGAAGATGACTCAGAGTGTACACACGTCCTGAGTTATCTCTGGTTCCATTTTATTTAGTTTTGTAACTACACAAAATAACTGTAGTAAGAGGATGTTTTGGCTGCTCCCTTATTTCCCAGGGGTCGCCGCAGCGGATTGATCCACGCTGGATTTGACACAGATGTGACGTCATTTATGTCGGCGCAAGCTTTTAACCCCATGACTCTGGGTCTGTCCTCCCGACCTCAGATCAGGGATCTTTTGCATAGATAAACGTGTTTTCTACTATCATGCTAGCTGTTTTGCTCTTTGTAGTTTGCTTTTAAAAAAGTCAATTACCTAAAGGTATTGCCATACCTAAAGGTTTTGCACACATAATTTTGGTTTTAGTTCCGTTAAAAAACATATGAACAACTCCAGGCTTATGCATGACTATCTCTTCCAAAGAACATCTTGTCATTAGCTTCCTCTCTGAATGCAGCCGTCTAGTCATGCACACAGATTTAATAAATATGGACTGAGACAAACTTTTTATTTGGCTTTTAGCAGACGCGCACTCTGCTGGAGCTCGTTTGAGCACCACAGTCTTTTTAAAGAAACTTTTTGGCTAAGAACAAAGACATATTTAGTGATTGCCGATTAAACAATGTGCCCTACAAACTGAATGAGGCATGACTCTTAATAGCGTAACCTAATGATATCAAGGCATTTCTCCTTTATTTGTTTTCAGCTGCACTGAGAGATAATCGGACAGAGAGGGCCTTCATCCTGACCTGTTTTGAATAGAGCGAGGCTGACATCCCGTGTGCCCGACTATCTGTGTGATGTTCTTGGCTTCGCACCAGGCGCTCTTGTCAGGGAACAGCGCCAGGCGGTTGATGTGTGCAGGCGGTGCCGCTGAATACAGTGCAAACAGTGCGCAGCAAATCTGAATCCTCTCCCACATGACTGCACCTAAAGGAGCAGAAAACCACAACACGCCGCCGCTCTGTTAACTCTGTGAAAGGCAAAGTCTCGTCACGCCATCTGTTGCCTGCAGGTCACATAGCGCCAGTTTTCTGAACTTTGCATGTCCCTGCTCATGTGGATTGACAACTTCCTGGTGCCTATAGCATCTTACAACCCACACGTCTTTGTGCATCAGTCAGATTGTTTCTTCTTACCAGGTTTGGTGCATTTGATTGGATACAGACTTGTTGAACGTGTGCAGTGAGGACGTTAAAATGGGTTTATAGTGTCAGAGAATAGAGGGGATACAATGGGAATGGGAGGCAAAGCTCTCCTCTGTTTCGCTCTCTTCTTTAAAAATGCCTCAGCCATTAACGTCATTTACAAGCTACAAAATCGTTTTCTCCTGGTGCTTATTAAAAGTGTCTGGATGTGGTCACCCACATCCACTGTTTTACACGCTTTTTAGCACTTCAATATGTCTGCGACTCTAAAGGATCAATTCTGGAGACAGAGAGCCTACAAGAGGCTGCTGTGGTGGGCTGTGAGACCGACGAAATGTTTTTAATAAAATAAATATATATGTTTATAATGTCCTGCTTTGACGGACTCCAGACTCTGGGTTTTAGCTTAAAAAAGAAGAGAGCGGGGTTTCAGCCGAAAGTCTGGAAAGCGTTACAATAATATACCAGTGTTTCATATACAATTATAAGGGAAGACACAGCTAAAATCTGTTTTCCCAAATAGTTGAGACCATTAAATCTGAATTTGAATTAACTTAGCATTCATGCGTTACATTTACATTTAACCTCCCAAAATTTTAAACATCCTTTAAAATAAACCAAAACATACAAAATGATCACACAACAGCCTCTGTATCTGTACAGTTATGTAAATGGGTTTTTTTCGTGGTAATTTTTTACTCCCAGAGTTAATTCAGCTCATTTAAGAAGGTGAGACGACCTCAAAGCGTCACTTGGATGTATAGCGGTTATATCATGGGGTTACTTTCTAAAGTAATCAAGTACGTTCTCTTCAACAGCGCCGGGAGGTCAGTTGAGGCACTTACCACTGCTCACGAAAGCCGGGGAATTGAGCGCTTCGCCACGGTCCCGCTGAGCCGAGCCCCCCTCACCTAAACCCGGGTTGTCGGATATCACCGTGGGCTGGTAACTAAACAGTATGATCACGTGGTGAAAATCCCAGCACAGATTGTCATAAAACTGTCACATCATCCGGTAAGACAAGCAACCGTCCGATCAACCGAGAGAAAGAAGAAGAAGAAGATGGATGGGGAGCTGGGGCAGGGTATGAGCGCTATCTCATCTCCGAGTCCATCAGCTCAGACCGTCCCTCCCCTTTGTTCTCCTCCCGTCCCGGGTTGAATTCCCGTGTAACTGCGCCGAAAAACACTCTCCAACTTGTTGTCTTTTGTTGTAAAACTCTCAGGCTGGGTTTAGGCGCGGCTGAGCCCTCAGACAGGGGTCCTGCTGTGCCGTTTCTGGACGAGAGAAAGCAGGGAGGGAGGGGAAGTGCTGGAACGCTTTCAAATGTTTCCCTAAGCAGGAGTGATCGTGTTAACTAGACACACATGCAATTATGTGAATATTACACATACAGGGCATATTTCAAGTCACGCACACACATCTGGCATTGCTTTGATAACATATGTTTGGAAAATTGAAACATTAACAACACAATGTCTGATGAAATATAACTGGTAAACAGATGTGAAGCCCCTGCTGTGTTCGCCTTTATTCCCCCTAAACCACTAAAAAAAAAACTTCGGGATGATGAAATGACAATAGCTGGTTACTAACCAGAAGCTCAGAGGGTTTGATTTATTTCAGGCTCCACTTTGGAGTGAAACCACTGACAGACTCATGAGCAGTTGCTGAAATGCATTATGCTCTCCGGTTCTCCTGACTTGTGATTGGACTCCGTTCAAAACTAATTTAAAACGGAAACATAAGGGGACAAGCTTGGAGTTCGGCCTTTGGAGTCCATACCCAAAGTGAGATACTGATAGATGTCAGTGTCTTCTCTTGGTCTAAACCACTGACAGGAACCAAAATATATACATTCAGTGGGGAATCCGTTGTGAAAATATACAACATGCACACACACAGTGTTGAAATACAATCACTGGACACTTTATTAGATTTACCCTTTTGCCACAGAAATGCCTTAATTCTTTGTGGCATAAACGGAACAAAGTGCCAGAAAAAATCCTCAGAGATTTTGGTCCATATTAACAGCATCACACAGTTGCTGCACATCCATCATATGAATCTCTCAATACAAACACTCCCAAAGGTGCAAGGTGTTTGAGGTGTGATGGTGACAGTATGTTATCCTGCTGAAATTAAGCAGCCACTAGAAGATGGATACTTTGTGGTCATACGCTGTGTCACTGCATCATTCCATGTTTGGCACTGATCACCACCTGCACTCATGTATATATCTTTCTATGTAGCACTCTTAATTCTTATTCTCATGTATATATCTCATGTATATCTCATGCACATATCTTTCTACGTAGCACTTTTAATTCTTATTGCTACTTTTATTTTTTCATGTCTATTTAAGTGCTATTTATGACACTATGTTTGCACTGAAGCACCGCAGCAATTTCCTAATGTTGTAAACCTGCTCAACATTTGGCAATAAACCCCTTTCTGATTCTGATCTGATAAAGGGTTGGATGTGGTCAGAAACTATACTCAGGTAGGCTGTGGTGTTTAAAGGATGTTCAGTTTGGTGCTGAGGCAGCCCAAAGTGTGCCGGGAAGATCTCCTCCACATGCTTACACCACTACCACCAACCCGAACCACTGATACAAGCAAGTTTGAATCCATGCATTCATGTTGTTTATTATTACCACATCTGATCCTACCATCTGGTTGTCGCAGGAGAAATCCAGAGATGTTGATCTGCAAATTTTCTGTTTCCCAGTTGTGGTGACCCCTGTGAGAACTGTAGCCTAAATTTTCTGTTCTTAGCTAACAGATGTGTCCTCTGGTGTGGTCTTCTGCTGCTGTAGCAGCTCTTCTGTATACCTTAGCTGAGTTGATTGTTTGAGTAAGCAACAGTATGCTTTCATATCAGTTTGAAGCAGTCTGGTCATTCTCCTTTGATATAATCGAGGCATTTTTACTCAGACAGCTGATGCTGAACGGATATTTCCTCTGTTCAAACCATCATCAGATGGCTGTGTGAGAAAATCCCAGCAGATCAGCAGTTTCTGAAATATTCAGACCAGAATGTCTGGCAACAATTCCATCCTTCTTCTCTGTTCTGATGCTCGACGATGTTTGAACTTCACGGTATTTTTGACCATGTCTATGTGCCTAAATGTGTTAGCTTTACTGCCATGTGATTGGCTGATTAGACCCCTAACCAGCTGCAGCAGATGACTGCCCCTCCCTGAGCCTGGTTCTGCCAGAGGTTTCTATTTTAAAGTCCCCAGGTGCTTGCCCTAGATTTTGGGGGGTTTCTCACCTTACAATATAAATGCTTTGAGGTAACTGCTGTTGTGATTTGGCACTTTGTGAATAAAACTGAACTTAATATTTGGGTTAATAGGCAGTTTAACACGTGTAACTAATTAAGCAGCCATGCATGTGAATAAAACTGTGCCAGATGATCGTTATTAAGAATTATACAGGTTTAACTAATGAGTAAGAAGTGCAATTTAAGATGCTTGTACGCTTTTACTTTATTATTGATTGCTGCCGTCATAACATTATAAGGTTAAAAATTTATGAGTTATACCTTTAAAAGTAATATTTTGAACGCATACTTCAATTAAATTCAATTTACAATCTGTCATAACAAGACATAAATTAATGTACAAATGTTTTAGTGAAATGAATAAATTAACACAGCATAGCACTTATGGGACGATCTTTTTCCTCTCTAATTTACTAATAATAGAGTGTCCTGGGGTTTAGTGTTACTACTTTTACTTAAGTAACTGAGCCAAGCTGTGGTAACTACATGGAAATAGGTCCATTAGTCTTGTTTTATGTATAAAATCTGCTAAAAGGAAAACGTAAACTAAATGTGTACTTCACTCCTCTTTACCTTATCACCTCTGGTAACATCATGCTAACATTTTCCACGGCAACTCCAAGCTGGAGTCTTGCCCGAGCACATGCATGGCACATCTGGATCTGGTCTTGTACTTTGTGGCAGAAATTTGCAAGCATTGACAATTTTAGCCATTAGATGAGTAGTTGGTATTAGGTAGTGTTACTGGTCTTGTAATTATGGTTCATCATGGAGAACGTTGAGACACGTATAGCCTTTGGGTTTTGGCTGCTTTATTACACCTCAGCTGGGTCACCACTCACCTCCCCCTCCAGTTCCCACACACACACTGGCATCCTGTTCCTGCACTTCTACCGACCACTGCACCTTTGCTCACAGGTGTTCAGCTTGGCATGCGTTCATCAGCCCCCCTATCGGTTTCATGCTTCACTTACAAACAAATATTTTAATGGACAGGGGATGAGTGACACGGCTTAATTTCTGACAGGCTTACTCTGTGCCTGATGCATTGCAGCACACCAGCTCTGAAGAAACAGGCCTTTGAATGCTTGGGGAATGAATATGATTCCATTGTGTGCAGGAATGTATGTGCCGGGAAAACCGTTACTGTGATGAAGAGGGAAAATATGAGCGTGTGTAATAGAGAGTGCATGCAGCAGTATTTTCTTTGATGTGAAAGTGTACGGCATGTGTTGTGTTCAGACGTGCAAAGTGCAGAACTCACCTGTTAGTAATAAGCTCCAGTCTAGAAATGGCATTTCTCTGCATTCCTCAGATTCTGCTTCACCAGGGGGCTGGATAAACGTGTGCATGTGCACACGCTCACACAAACAATTTCTCTTCTCTCCCAGCAGCCCGCAAAACCACACATTAGTGATCAATCACACTCACAACAATCTCGCCAAGCAGACACGCAGCCAATGAATACACAGGACAGAAGAGATTCCTCCCAGTATGTTTTCTCCTAATCTCTGATGAAAACTGTCACAGTCATAGCAAGCAACCCAAAACAGGGCTCCACAGCAGGCCGCAGCCTGTTTGGTCTACTATGAATAAAAACCAGACTGGGTTTCTTTCTTCTCGATATCAGAAAGAGATATAGGCATCCATGACATAAACTAGCGGCTGATATGTGAATGCAAACATAGCTTCTTTCCGATTTTTCTCCTGTCAGTGCTCGGGTTTGTTCATCTAACAGTTGATCCCCCTTTATTTCACCATTCTGCACAACTTTTAATCCTCCCACTCTCCGAGAGGGCTGCAGATGCTGAACCTGGCCCTCATTCCAAAACAGCAGGAGCTCGAGTCTCCCAGCTCATTAACACACAAAATTACCTCCCACCCCCAAACCACACTTCATTCTTCTCGAACATTCGCACAGAAAAACCGAGGAGACAAAGCTTTTTCCCACAATGACTTTATTAAATATATATTTAATGTTTTATAAACACAGTGTGGGCATCATTGCAGATTAATACCAGTGCAGCAAAAAAACCCCAAAAAAACTCAATCCCCCCCAAAAACAAGCATTACAATAAACAGATGAGAAAGCCCTCGTCATCTTCAGTCCTTCATTACTGGTCCTGAAAAATGAACACAGAGGAGTCATGCAGCATGATGTGATCGTGTGTCACAGACCTCTGATAAACAATGAAAATTACACTGTGCGCTTACCTTAACCATGCGACCATGAATCAGATATGGTGACCTAAAGTCATGCTGGCAGTTGCTGTAGCCCATGCCCAGTCCCAAGCCTGAACCAAATGACAAAGGCCACGCGCGACCTAGCGGAGAAAAATAATCCCTGTTGGATGGCTTACTAAGAAAAGAAAAGAAGAGAAAGGAAAAGGAGGGTTTTCTGAAATAATACTTACGTTTAAAGACAATGAGCGAGAACACAATGCCAACACCGAGGCCCGTTACTGCAAAGAGAGAGAATTATTAGTGGTTTTATTAAACTACCTCCTATTGATTTGACTTTATTACTGAGGTAATGTGATCATCTCCCATCCAGCGTGAAAACTGGCCAGCTAAAAATCTGGTCGGCTGTAATGAGCGAATATTTGGTGCAGAAGTTGGAAGGTAGCGCCACTTAGCAAGACTAAACTAATGAGCAAAAGACAGGAATAAAGGGGAGGAAAGAAAAAAGAAAACACAGAAAACAACTTAGAAAGAAAGCAAAGCGTAAAAGGGGTTCAGGAGAGGGGGAACCAATCCAAAGAGGAGAAACGCAGAGAGCAGGAGAGGTGAGAGGTCAGTGGGTGCGCAGAGAGATTGCCAAAGTTGCTCGAACTCCTGAGTCCAGAGTGGGATCTTGAGGAGGAATGTGTTTGTGCGTTTAACTTCACCTCGCTGCAGGCCACACCACACCCAACAGCAGGCCAGCCAGCACAGAAAGCACATAAAAACAGCCATTTGGGCCCCTCCGACTCCTAATTGGATTCAGAGAGCTATGCAGCATGACCGGTGCGCCTGAACCAGAACCCTAAGACTGTTCCCCATTACACAGCTTACAAATGTCAAACAAGACCACAAAAGACTTTGCTCATCCTCTTTATCAGCACACATCAACAATAAATCATTCCTTCTGCTTCCATTTCAAGCAAAGATTTAGATGAAGTTAAGATTTGCCGTCTATTACAGCCACAGTCTTCCTTTGCTCTCCAGCCAGAGCATATTTTGAAGCCTCTTGATTTTCCACTGACTGTAATACAGTAAAAGCACTGGCAGAAACTGAGGGCAGATCAACATCTCATTTTGGCATCTTTCCTTTTGTCTTGACATCTCCAAAGGAGGGGTGGATTATAACAAAAACATTTGTGCTGGAGAAGAATGAAATACACAACCCACAGGGCTGAAAATACTCCACGTGCTTTGCCAGCAAATCAAGTCCAGAGCCTGTTAATTGGGTTGCTATTCATTTAATCATTAGCTGAAGTATTTTCTGCAAATGGTATCAATAAGTCACTTTTAATTACCCCGATTTACTGAATTTAGTTCAATTACAACTCGAGTCGTATACCCCTGGCAAATATTGTTGCATTGCAACACTGCAATTTTAAGATGATTTTGAGTGCATAGTTTCCTTTTAGAACTAATGATGATTCAGTGTGTTTGGACAGAGGCCACTGTTGAGGATCTGCTCTGCTTTAACTAAAGAAATTACTCTGCCAAACATGACAAGGTCATAACAATGTGAAATTGTAACAATATTTTCTTTTTATTCTGCAGCTCTACTCTGGACAGACCGCTTGTGTTTCCAGCTTTCAGCCTGGCTGGTGGGGTGCGTTTAGGGATAGCACAGCCTGGCATCACTAGACAAACGTGCAAACATGAATTAGTCGATTTAAACATAACGCAGAAAGCAGACGTCTTTGAATCAAACTCGCCCAAAATGAGACGCGCAGTTCCAAATAGCCCGGCGTAAACAAAGTCGGGAGGAAATCTGTTTGCACAGGAGATGCATTCTGCAGCAAGAAGTGAGACACAGATTCCCACATTCATCTGGTTCACATGACAGTGTTAGCAAAGTCTACCACTCGGATTACAACTGGAATATTTAAAACAACTATTGGATAGACAGCCAGGACAGACAAAAGACTGTCTCAGCGTTAGCAAGCAAGACTGTGGACTCGCAAGTCTTGTTCATATTCAGATTCATGGATTCATGGAAAAAATGCAAATAATCTTAGAAGTGTGTGACAGACGACCGAAGACCTTAAACTACAGATGATGCAACAATGAAAATAAGGCTCTACAAACAGGTCGACACCTGGAGGGAAAAAATACCCAAGAGCTCCTGAAGGATTGCTGAGTGAATTTTTTTCTGTAATAGTTTTGCCGTCCTGCACAATACTTTATACACATATAATAGTTTTTGCATTCCCGCTGACCCAAGCAGTCCGGTTATAATAGTAAAGTGCTCTGTAAATACAACAGAAAGCAGGAACAGTTTGACGCTTTTCTTACTCAACACTCTTTCTAAAAAGACCAATCTTGGAGAGTGCACAGCTGCTGGTTGTCAGCACAGCTGTATCTGCTCTTTCTGGTTAAAAAAGGTGAAGCTGTGGCTCATTTATGGTTGAATCTGTGTCATTGTGGCCATATCTAGATGTACCATAATTACATAAAACCTTCTTTGGGAGACGAGTTCAGAAAAACAGCAGCTTGGAAATCACCATGATGCGCAGTTGAAATCTTAACAACCACAGTTACAGCCCGTCTCAATCAGTGAGAACGGGGCTAAAGTAGCGCCTCTTAAACTGCAACGGTGCGGACTCGCGTCTTTAACAGCTAAAGCTGAGGGTGCACGGACATGTGTTGAGGCACCAACCATGAGCAGTCTATTATATAAAGTTTTAACCAACCTTTATGGATCAGAAGACAGACAAACATTTTTTTTTTAAAGTATGCAAAATGTAGTGGTAGGGAACACAAAAGCACCCCTGGCAAAATAAGCATCGGTTGGATATTTAGGGGTTTAGTTTGAAATGAAGCATTTATAAAATGTATTTATGCTGAATCACTTTTAAATAGCTGCATGCACACATAAGTCTTCCTGTTCCAACAATGTGATAGTGTTTCTAGAAATGACATGAATATTCACTATTAATGGCTGTTCTCATTAGCATTGTTTACAAGTTCCTCAAATTAAATACTTCATGTCCGGTAAACACCGTTTTTCCTGACTATGAAGAGGATGACGGCTCTTTTCTTAACACCACTCTACATGAAACTCAGTCCCTTTATAAAAAGAGCTTGATTTATTCATCTTGTTTTCATCACAGCTGTAAGAAAAATGTGATCTTTAGCTACATTTTGAGTCACAGTTCCCACTCTCTACTTTTATTTTGAAGCAAACATTATTTTAAATCATGCAACAGATTATCTAAATATTCTGAAGCTGTGAGAAAAAAAAATAGCATTATGTCTCGCTTTATTAAAATCCTGGGAGTTCTTAACACATCAAGGATAGGATAAACACACAAGCTTGAATGAATATAAATGTAGGATCAGCTAAGCTATTTTTTTAACAACCCCCTGAGCAGAGCATGTACTGCAGTGTTTCTCTGGCTACCAGACACACCTTGGCACAGCTGGCAATTTGCTCCACTGAGCACGAAGCAGTGCCACGATGCAGATGTTTTCCTCCCAGCAAGATTACACATTTTATTGTGCTAAGACTGACGTCATTAGGTGTATCTTTGAACAGATGTTTTGCCAGTCTAAGTGTTTTAGTGCTGGACCAACACTGAACAGAATACCACAGAAGACCCCATGGCGGTGTGCTCACTGTAACTCATTGGTGGTTCACCAGCAGTGACTTTCACTGAGGGCCAGAGCCCAGTGAAGAAAGTAAAACATCTATAAATTTCAATAATGCTCTCACTGTGAAAGAAATCCCTGCTTGTGTTGTTGCATAACTGATGGTTCTGGCAATTTAAGCCTGTCTGCTGCAAACTGTTCAATACTGTGTATTGTTATTTTGCCATGAAATTTATGGATATTAAATATCAAAGAGATAATGGTGAAAAATTAAGCTTTTGTTAAGTCAACAAGTAGAAGAAAGACTTGCTCATTCACGCTCTTCTCTCAGTGCTTCACTTCCTGCTAATAATGGGCTAAATTTATCTAATTAAAATAAATAATATTAAACAAAATTACATAAAATTGTTTTAACAATTAGCTCGCAAAACAGTGAACTAAAAATGAGACTTCCCCCTTTTTTACTCTGAACTGCATGCCAACATTTTTCTTCGTTCAAAAAAAGAAAAATGAAAAAAAAAATCTTTACAAACATCTTTACACTACAAATATGAAATTCTTAAAACATCTGTTTTTGATTTTTGCGTAAACTTTAACTGCCAAATGAATGCCTGGTGTGAATAAAGATTCAAGTTCAAAAAATGAATAAAAACCAGTAAAACTAGTTCAAAGGTCACCTGACTACACCTCTTCTTTTCAGCGAGCCTGACGTAAAGCGCAGATTACAGTAGTCTTAGCAAAGCAGCGGAGAAAATTAATTAAAAAAATAAATAAATAGAACAGAGCCCATATAGCCTGACCTCCACAACGGAAAAATAAAAAACAACAAAAAACAGCAGTGCAATAAACCAGGTGTACATGCAAAAAACACAGAGGCAAAGAAATGAGGTGTTCATATTAAGATTTATATCAAATGTATATACAAAAAATAAATGTTATCTGCTCCCTACATATTACAACTTTAAATGTTTGTATACAGACACTGATGTCACAAACCTGTACTTAGATTAACTGTGATAAACAACTATGTTATTGTCATATAAATAGATATTTAAGGTGTGGAAAAAAGACACTGATAGATTGTTAACTAGCATTTACAAAACCAAATAAACCAAACAAAATTGTTATTTGGTTGTTATCTGACAGACTGACCATAAAAAACTTGGTATTTTAACAGGTTCTTTTTTAAAAATGTCCTTTTGTTTTTTCTTTAAGTTTACTCTCAGTTTCCAGAGCAGGTTTTCTTGTGTCAGTTTACTTTCTGTTGTTCATGTTTAATTTTAGTTTCGTTTTTATTATTTTTCCTGTTATTTTTTTAATTTAATTTAAAAAATTTATTATTAGTGTATAGCAGAAAATCAGTGCAGGAATTACATAAAAAAATACACTTTCTGTAAGCTGTTGACTGACAGTGTTGTAGACACCCAGAGTCTCAATAAACGGATCCATCAAAGCCTCGTCAGGAAAGCTGTGAGAAGTTTTGTTTAATTAAACTAACAAGTAATATAAATAAGGATATTGCCGCTTCGTTTTTGTTTTGTTTTATTTTAGTTAGTTATTTTCCAGGTTCGCAGAATTGTTTTAGGTTGTTTTAATTTCATTTAACAAATTTTATTAGTTTGTATATCCCTTCTGTAACTGCAGACATTGCTTGGTTTTATAACTAAAATAAATTATTCGGTCCTTATAATCGCTGTAAGATACTGATTAAGGCTGCAAGTAGTGGAGAAAGGGCAGGTAGATCAAGAGAGTCCAAAAACAGATAAATTAATCTGCTTTAGGGCGTGACTTCGCACACTTTCCCACTCAAACACAGGTAATAACTTCCACCTCGTGGCTATGTCTGCTTTTTTATGATATAATACTACAGAGTTAACAAATATTAAGTTTCATCTGTACAGCAGACAACTTTGACCTTAGTGTCACACTAAGGTCCAGCTAAAATGACTTCTCGCTCGGCTCTGACCTGTAGTGCGCCTTATTCTCCAGGTTTCACACACAGCCAAGTGTTTAATAAGAGCAGCAAACAATTACACTGCGTGTATAAAAAGAAATTAACCTGTTTTCACCGCTGTGTCAGCAAGGCAGCGGTCCCACTTCCGCGCGTGTTCGTCTGCCATGTTTTCTGCAGTCAGGAAGATCTCGCGAGAAAAGCATGAAGTCACATGACTCATTCCTTCAGGGCTCCTTCAGTGTATGTGTTGTCCGGTAATAACACGTCAGTATTCCGGCTTTTGCCATTCACTTTCCTTTATCTTTTCATTCGTTTTCTTCTTTTTAGCTTTTATGAAATTAAAATTACAACTTTAAATTGTAATTACTTGGCGTGGTTTTTGTTTTGTTTTATTAATTGATCTACAATAAGGGCTGTCACTAAAGTTAGCTTCATGCCTGAGGTAAAGCCTCATCTCCCACAGAAGTACCTGGAAAAGGTTATTCATGCTTTTTAATCACTTCCCGCCTGGACTACTGTAATTCCCTGGATTTTGGTATACAACAATCATATATCCTTCAGTTAGTCCAGAATTTACCAGCTCGCCTTATACTGGTATTAAAAAACTTGAACCCAGCACACTGGGCCTGCCATTTCTTCATTGGCTCCCTTCATTGGAATTGATTTTTATATTTTATTACTTACATTTAAAGCTTTAAATGGACTGGCATCTTTGTATCTGTCAGAGCTGCTTCACATTCACACAATTATAAGAGCTCAGACGTCGTCTAACCAGTTCCTCCTATGCAAACTTAAAACAGAGAGGTGATCGAGCTTTTGCAGCAACAGCACCAGGTCTATACAATACCTCTCAAAATCCACACAGCTCAGACAGTAAACACATTTAAGTTGTTATTAGAAATGCATTTGTTCTCCTTGGCGTTGGGCTCCAGTGTGACATTCTTTTAGACAAATGCAATTTATTATTATTTTTTATTCTATTGTCTTTTAATGTTGGGTATTGTGCTCAAATTTTATGGATATTATTGTGGTTTATCTATATAAATACTATATACTATTAAAGTGCAGCACTTTGATCAGCTCTGTTGTTTCAAAAGTGCTATATAACTACATTTGACCTTTGACTTTTTGATTTCTTAATCATTCAGTTAGACACAAACACTGTATTTGAGAAAAAGTTACTAAGAGTTTGTATCCGGCTTCATGTTGCAGCATATTTGCTATGATGTAAACAGTCCAAATTATTTACCTCTGAGTAATCACTGAGACATCTGTAAATGATGAAGACATTTTTTCTGGGTTATATTTGACCTTACCTTAAAACTTCCACTTTGATTAGTTGATTAGTCATCTCGCCCAAACGCATATGTGTGCAGGAAATTCTGCATGCATTCACAAAGTGTTGCACATCAGATGTGTGCAGGCCAGGGTTTTCAGTTTAATGCAACCACAATTAAAAGAAATAAACAAAGTTGCCACTGAAATTGGTTGCCCGTGTGATTATATATGCTATGTGTTAAGTAAGAATTTAGCCTTTTTTCTTATTTTATTTTCTCAGAAACACCCTGTGTGTAACACTGATTGTTTATGCTGGAAGTGGAGCTGTTCCAAACACTCAGTAATATACAGATGTTAGTGAAGTTTGCAGGCAGGTTTCTAATTTGCAAACAAAATAGGATGTACGCAGCTTCTTTATAGGGGGAGAACCTAGTTGGCATAATGTCATTATATGCAAAAGTCTTAACCCGCCCCCGGTTTCTTTATATTTTGTTTCCTTGGAGACACAGACTTTCTTATACATTTTTTAAAGTGTTCTTGACCAATAGCTCTCCAGGCTTTCTGAAGGTCTTTCAAAGTTTTTCTTTGGACACTGGCTGCTTTTTCGCTCATTTTCAGTCTAGTTTTTTCAGGGTGATGTTTATTTTCTCTGTTAAGCCACTTATCACTGACCTATGAATCATTCAAGCATAAGGGAAGGACTCTTATGCTTGAATGATTCCGAAGACACAACACTGGGACGAACCAGTATTGTGTCTACAGACAACAGACAACTTAGCAAAGTACTGATTTTAAATTACATCTTTAGGCACTTTGTTGCTAGCAGCTTGTCACACATAAAGAAACAAAAACAAAAAAGAAATAAGAGCGATGCGTCTGGCCCTTCACTGGATCCATCTACTGTTTACTGAAGCCTCATCAGAAATGGTCTTAGTGGAAGCGTGGCTGTCAAGAAGTCAGTCTTAAGGAAGGGAAACAGGGACAAAGGGTTGCAGTATGACTAATTATACAAGAACTGGACTGAAAATCAGTGGCAGTAGGTCTGAAGGGGTGATAAATCCAAATTTGAAATTTTGGGTTCAGGCTGTTGTGAGTATATACAGTATAGACTTTTCTGTATGACAATTACTCCAAACACACTGAGTTGAATGTCCTTCAAGAAGCCCCGAGAACTATCCCTGAAGACTGCTTAAAGAAATAACAAGAAAGCTTGCCTAAGAGAGTTCAGACTGTGCTGAAATATAAAGTTGGTCATACCAAATATTGACTTTCAAGCTCGTCAGAAGAGCACAAACTCAGTTTTTGCCTTATATACTGTATCAGTATATAAGCTGAAACTCCATTTCAATGAATAGCTGCATATATTTTTAATTTTCCCAGCAAAATATAGAGAAATTATGGGTGGCTCGAGACTTCTGCATAGTACGGTAACTCTCAGTTTTACAAGTAATAATTATCAAAGGTGATCAGCTTGCCTTTACAGCAGTGCCCTTAGCATTAATAACTAACCGATTACCATACATATAGATATATATTAACTTCCATCACTATCATGCACTTGAAGAAACATTCAGATTATATTAAACTGATCAAAGGGCAATAAAATAAGACAAATGACATGAAAACAAAAACAAGTTAGGAGTGATTTTATTTTATAATAACTACTATTAAATATTTAAAGATATAACTTAATTTAAAAACATATAAAATTGCTCTTACCACTTAAGATTAATTGCACAAAAATAAAAGTGAGAAAGTAGTTCATAATAACTCACAGAAAAATAGAAATTAAGATCTGCTTTCTTGTTCATGAGACACTGTATACGTTAAACTTGCCGCCGCCTGCAGTCTCCGTGTTTTGGGGGTTTATTTTTTAACTCCCCCTCTGCTGCCCTCTCTGACGGCACATTTACTACACCACTCCTCTCTTTCCATACTTGGCAATGCCTTTCTTGCTCCTTCGCTATTGGCTGCTGCAGAGAAAGGCCAGAGTGACCCGGACATGCAACCGGGGCCTGTTTTTGTGACTGCAGCCTCCTTCCTGTAGCCCGGTTGAGGAAGTGAATTTCGCTGACAGGGCTGGGTTCAGAGAGGGAGACGCGAACAAAACATCTTCATCACGGCTCTCAAAAAACATCAAAGCAACAAGAGACAAAAGGAGCGACCTGTTAAACCATAGTAAAGTTAGGGTGTACACTCATCGGTGAAGTCGTGCTCTCTCCTGCCCAGCTGAGACCGCCGCAGACATGGTAAGGGCCGCGTTCAGGCTGCTGGGAGAGACGGGGACGGGGCTGCTAACTGGAGGGAGGGGGGTGCTAAGCTAAGCTAGCGCTGGCTAGAGGCGCACGGTAGTAACCGGAGAGGAGCAGCAGATGATATAAATCATCGACGCATATTTAACTTGCACTGCTGGCAAAACTTGCGCTGAACTACCGGATGAGAATGAATTAGCTTCGTGGTTAAGCTAGCTGCTGTTTCTTCCTGCTAGTTAGCTCATAGCTAGCCGGGCTACATGCCCCGTAGGCATAAAGTTAGCACAGGATGTTTTGGATTTAACACAAGTTGGTTAATAGTAATGGCGAAGGGTCCTAATATAACACACTGACACACGCACACACGCCTGTGCACATACACTTACACACAGGCTAAAATAGCCAAGCGCCGGGATGCCTGTAGCTAAAATAAGACCGCTCGCTCCTCCTATTCCTAACCATGACAAGCTGTCAGCCTGATTTTCCCAGCCTTATAAGTTTGATCTTGACTGAGCTAATGGTTTCTCTGGAGGAGGCTATTACACCCAGTCCAAACAATCCATACCAACACAGCACTCACTGTTTACTTATTCCTTATTTTGGCTCATTCTCCTACGTTTTCAGCCCATATAGCAGTAGGCTTGCTTTAACTGGACCCGTATTTGTGCTTATATATATATATATATATATAAAAATAATGCTTGACTTGACCACTTGTAAAATGGGCTTGCTCTGTCTTACACTGTTTATAAAAGCATTCGAAAAATGGGAAGAGCAGCTGTTTTTCTTCCACAGTCGCCTACTCTCTCCTCTTCCTCACCTCATCCATCCTGCGGGGCCCAGCCTCGCCGTTCCCCCCTGACCCTGAGGCTTGTTGGTCTGAGCTAGTGTTTACATGGAGACAGGAGCGCTGTTAAACACAGTGTCAAGAAGCACAGGTGTCTGATGGAACCTTCAGTTGAGAGAAACGTGAAACGAGGCAGAAATCATCTCGGAGGAGACAAAGTGGCCTGGGAAAATCTGCGTTAAAAAATTCTGTTACGTTCGGGTCGCCCTTAAGGAAAAATATTTATGGATGGATTGAGGAGCTATGAGTAATGGATTATTAGGTTTACTCTCTTAAGGCTTTACTTGAGTGGTGATATTAGATTGTCTCACCTCTAGAAGCCTCTTTCGCTTCATGTTCAGTGTTTTCTGGCCGCCAAACACATCATAAGCACGTTTTTGTTTGTAATGGATGTCAGGATCGAGGAATTGTAAAGTAAATCCATATATGTTAATGGCTTTTAAGTACGGTAGGCATTATGAAACATGTTTAGCTAGATTGCTGAGTGGCAGTCAAAACATTGATCATTGTCTGATAAAGCCAGGCTGGAAGTGTTTGCGACAAAGCCAGTACCTTCTATGGAGAAGCTTGAAAAACATGTTTGGTCCTTTTTATTATCACACACTTAAAAAAAATTTCCGGCACATTCCCCAGAGTTTCATGTTGTGGCCGGTCCATCCACTGCTCTTCTCCAACATCCTGCTGTTCGCTGCATAGTTAAGGCAGAAAACCCCCTGGGGGTAAAAGCTATGTTATGTCAGTGCTCTGTGGTTATCACCATGTTCTTAATTTAGTTCTGAATGGTTTGCTTGGTGAAAGATAACTGTAGTGGTTTCCATTTCCCTAATCCTAAACCTGATGCACGACCAAGATGCTGTTTCAGGTTTCATTGTTTTCTTTTCTTTTTTAAAGGAACATATAAAGGTAACAACATGTGTTATTGCTAATACAACTGGATCTGCTGCTTCACACTGTAGTTGAAATGAGTCCACTTTAGTTCGGACTGTAGTAAAGACACTAAATTGATTTTGGTGCCTTTGGTTCTGCAGATAATGGCTACTGTGCACTGTTTTTGCTCATTCTACCAAATGTACCTTTAGGCTGTGTATTGATTTAACCTTACTGTGAAGTTGTAGCCATCGTCTTACAAGCCAGATTGACAGAGAGATGAGAGGCATCTGTCTGACTCAGCTTGGTGGGGGATTGATTGCATCGCAGGCTCACTCTGCAGTACTTAATCAAAGGTTCCAATTACAAGGTTGGGGAAAAGAGAAAACCTTAGGAGTTTGGAAGAAGTGTAGATGCAAAGCGTAGTTGTACGCTTATCAGGCGAAAAGATGAAGATCCTTTGATCACGACGGCTTCATCAGTGCAGGATTTTCAAGGCTTCGATTGTTCACCTTATTTTATTGTCGCATAAATCTGTCAGCTTGTGTGATTCAGACAAAGTTGATAATGGTCGTTTGGGGGTGGGTGGGGAGGGATTTTGTCATTGAATATCTGTATGTGTGTGGCAGGAACTGGATTAGAAAGTTTCTGTCCTGCCAGAACTTGAATGTGTGAAAGTTTCATCTGTGGCCAAATTCACAGTCCAAGCAGCTAGCTTTACCTTTGGTCTCCCAACACATCCCAGTCTGCAGAAGCGGAGAAGTTCCTACATAAGATGTATAGTAAACAGCTGAGTCTTAAAAACTGAATTACCCGTAAGCAGTTAATTCCAAATAAAAACTGTACTGCACTGTCTCTTTACCTAAACCCTAAAGTAAAAGTTTGACTCGAATGATAAGGATGGACCTGACCTTTAAATGCTACCCTACCACACTTCCTGTTGCCCCATGATGATGATTCTTTAACCAGGCTTCCCCTCCTTTGTTCCTACATGAAACTAATCAACCAAACACGAACCCTTGAACCACCACACAGCCTAGATAACTTTCAAGCTTGTGCACTGAGGTGCTGTAACTATAACCCCTAACCCTAAATGAAGCTTTTCTTTTCACAACTCTCTGCAAGATGCTCACATGACAAATCATGAGAGATGTTCAGTCTACTGAGCTGGAAAGTTGTGTGTCTGTATTCTAGCAGTGTGGGAAAAGGTTTTCCTGCAAGGGTGTGAGGGTTTCCTGCACGGCAACTGCAGTCGTACCCGTGTACAGAATGTAGCAGGACTTTCATTACCGTGCTGTGGTGGAGACACTGATGAGGGTACAGTGTGGTTGCTTTGTTTACTCAAGCATGAGGGTGCGTATTTATACTTCTCTGCGTAATACAGCTACTCAGTTAATGTGAGTCTCTGTAAGTTTGCAGAGCTGATTCATTTTTTTTAAGTTGTGCTTTTAAGTAACATTTTAATTACCACAGCAGAGCATTTCTTTATTAAATGGAACCTGCTTTTTTCCCCCAACCCCCAATATTAGACTTGTATTTGCCATTTACCTGTTTTGGCTCATCTCACTTTCTTCTGATTGGCTGTCCCCCACAAACAGAAGGATTTAACAGCAGATGAATGGAGGCTGTGTGCTTTAAGACAATGCTATTCTCTTCTTAATGGTGCACAGCTACAAATATAAAAAACAAACTGTCTGAAACTTTTGACCTTTTGGCCCCTGAATAATTTGTTGGCCCTATTTAACATGAGCATCTGCTTTTGGAGCAATGTGTCATCCCTGCACGCCATTGTTGGACATTCAGAAACCCATTCTCGTGAATATATTATTGAGATGAATCTGCAGTGCATGAAGAGGTGTTAGCTGATCTTAAGATGACAGATTGAGTATGTTGGGTTTTGGGGGTTTTTTTACGTTTATTTCCTTCAAAGAAATTCTGTGTTACAAACCCGCGGACTTTGGTTAACACAGGCTGCTAAAGTGTATCATCCAGAAAACAAAGACCATGTCAGGAATTCTTTGGAAACTTGCCTCGGTGAGATGAAGTTACAGGAAGAGTTCAGGTGATCCTTCCAGTCAGCACTGCCTGTAAAATCTAAGTTTTCCTCTTTAACTGTTAGTAGCTGTGCTTTTGGCACAGAAAAAGACAAATACTGTAAATGTCCTTTCACTTGGTTTGGGCCCCAGGAAGACTAGCAACCACTGTTGTGGAAGCTAATGGGGTTCCTTATAAATAAACAAATGTAAAAGGTTAGCTGTGGTGAACTTACAGTACCAAATCTGCAACATGCAGAAACGTAACATGCTTGGATGCAGTCCTTGAAGAAACCAGCAGTTAGTTTGGCACTGATGATGCTTTGCGTTGGTCAGATTAGTTGAAAAGTCGGCCAGAAGGGGCTCGAAAAGAGAGTGCAGAAATCTATGCGATGAAAAACTACGTCATGAGCAGTACAGACGGTCGCTGCAGTGGACACTTTTCATAGTTTTAACACTCAGTTTCACTTCAGTTTCGTGGAACAACTTAGCTCTCTTCAGTGGTGACCAAGAGAAGCCCGCAGACCACCAATGTTAGTTTAATGTTGACAGATTGTGTGGGGTTAACATTAAACCCACACAATCTGTGTCTTGTTTATTCTCTATAGCACAAACATTTTGTTTTGAATTCATTTTTTAACTGTGATCTCCTGTTACAGTGCAGTAAGCCGTTGTCTCTGCTGGTTGTTTTTCAGAATGACCAGCAGCTGGATTGTGCTCTGGACCTGATGAGGCGTCTGCCTCCTCAGCAGATCGAGAAGAACCTCAGTGACCTCATTGACCTGGTGAGTTACTGTCTGATTCACAACTGAGAGTGAAATCTGTTCTTCTCCAAAGTGTCTCTGTATTTAGTCTAAAAATTTCCCATGAATGGACAAGTCACTTATTAAACTTTAGATAACTTTTACTTCTAAGGTTGAATAATTTGTTAGGTACACCACAACTGCCTGTTAACGCAGCTGTCTAAGCAGCTATTTACACGGACACTTTGTTGATTCCAGTCGTCAAAGAAGAGACTGCTTTAGGAACTTAAATAACTACTCATTACAACAAAGGTTTGCAGAGGAGCTCTGATTTTTTTTTTTTTTTTTTTTTGGTGTGTGTGTGGTGTGTGTAATGTTTTTTTTGGTTTTTTTTTTAAACCTACAGCAGCAGAAGACCACACTGGGTGCTAATTGTCAGCTAAGAACAGGAAACTGAGGCTACAGTTCACACAGGCTCACCAAAGTTTAACAATACAAGACTAGATAAACATTTCTTGCTCTGAAGAATGTTGATTTCTGCTTCAACATTCAGATGTTAGGGTCAGACTTCCTGCAACAACATAAAAGCTTGGACCCTTGCTGCATTGTATCAACAGTTCAGGCTGCCGGTGGTGGTGTAATAGTGTGGGGGTTTATCTTGGCATATTTAAGGCCCCTTTGTACCAACTGATCGTTGTTTAAATTACAGCCCAACTGAGAATTTTTCCTGTCCAACCTTGTCCATCCTTTCATAACCACATTTTACCCATCGTCTCATGGCTGCTTCCAGCTACATAGAACACCATGGAACTGAGCTCTGATCATCTCAGACTGGTTTCTTCAACATAACAATGAGTGCTCTGTATTCAAATAGCCTCTGCAGTCATCAGATCTCAGTCCAAGAATAGAGCAGCTATGGGATGTGGTGGAAAAGGAGATTTGCATCATGGACATACACACGAGAAATAAGCAGCACCTATCACGTCAACTGCTGTCGTGTCAGTATGGATGAAAATCTCTGAGGATATGTTTCCAGCACCTTGTTGAATCTCTGCCACAAAGTATTAAAGGAGTTCGGAAGGCAAAAGAGGGGTCCAACCCAGGCTGTGCCTAATAAAATGGCTGGTGAATATAAATAGTAGTATTAGTAATGTGTTAATAACAATTTATTATGGATTTGTTTTATCAAGCTACCATAAAATGTCAGTCGGTCTGATTTGGGGAAAGGTCTTTCAAATAATCGCATGTCTTAAAGTATTTGCATATCTCTATATGTGGTATTTATTTTCATATTATACGAGTGAGTTTTGCTGCACACCACTGTATTATCTGGGTAACTGATACTATTTTCAGCATTTTAAAAAGGGTTTAATCATATTTGTTCAGAGTGGAAGTAGCCACACCAAAGAGGAAAAAAAAACTTCTGCTTGTGTGATAGTTATTACTTCCCCTCCTGCAGTTTTCTGTATTTGAAGTTGGTCGAGTTACTCGGCGCATTTTAACAACAGTCTCGGCTAAAGCTGACAGATTATAACTGGACACAAATCAAATCACACTTGTGCCTCTGTTTGCATTGCACCTTATTTTTGTGGGTATATCCGTACCCTTTCAGCCAGACTCCCCACCTGCTCAACTTCCTCTTCTCTCACCTTTA
This sequence comes from Haplochromis burtoni, assembly GCF_018398535.1. Taxonomy (NCBI): domain Eukaryota; kingdom Metazoa; phylum Chordata; class Actinopteri; order Cichliformes; family Cichlidae; genus Haplochromis; species Haplochromis burtoni. The sequence goes on along the minus strand of NW_024582661.1, from coordinate 343,672 downwards.
ACCCTTCTCCCCCACCCACCTGGACATCTGTTCTTTCCTTACCCTATGACCACTGTGGCTGGTTGTTAGTGATTATTATCACAGCTGTCAATCACTTCTGCTGCCAGGCACCTTTAGGCTCAGTCCCTTCGCCAACTCTTCCACGTAATCATCTGAAATCACCTCTCTCTTTCCGCCTCCTCTTCTCCTCTCTGACCACCCCCCACCCTCACCACTACATGCTCTTCCCACTGGATTTTGTCCACCCTTGTTTGGCTTGTCTCAGCCAGTCTAGGCTGCCAGGTGTGTGTGCGTGCGTGTGTTTGTGTGTGTGTGTGTTTGTTCAGGGGTATGGGGCTTTTTTTTGGCCTGGGTAACAGGCGCTCCTTTGTGTCTATGCGCTGATGCAGGAACGCATAGCAAAGGGACTCCATGTCAGTCTGTGAGAACTAATTTGTACCCCCTTATCCTGCAGATATTATGTTTCCCAATGATATTTTATTCCGTCTCCTCTCAGTAACCTCTGCTTATGGGGTGAAACTGGAATGTGAGCGAAAGATGAGAACTTAAAAGTATGTTTTCATCTACAATGAGAAGATCACATGACGTGATCCTCTGTGTTTTGTTAGACTGTTCCTCCACGTATCAGTGATTTTTTTTTTTTCTTCTTCTCTCCAAGCTGGTATCTGTTCTAGGAAGGCTAATTTTACCAAAACACCCTTTCATGTCTCTTGAGTACTCTCACGTCATACGGAACATACTTTATGAAATGTTTGAGGGGTTTAGATGCTCTGCAGCTGCTGTAATTAATCATCTGTGGTCATGTACTGAGCTTTTTCTCCCCATGTTTGCATCCAGGTGCCCAGTCTGTGTGAGGACCTCCTCTCCTCTGTGGACCAGCCCCTAAAGATCGCACGAGACAAAGTGGTGGGGAAAGACTATCTGCTCTGTGATTACAACCGAGACGGCGACTCCTACAGGTAGCGGTCATAGCTGCATTTTAGCCCACTCAAAGGAACATACGCTGCAGACTGTGGGGTAAAAATGGGGATATTTTGTTGGGCTGCCTTTAGCTTTAATGGTGGCACAAGTTCGCTGTGATTGTTGAGCTTAAGCAATGTCAGAAGATATTTCTATCCAGAGTTTCATTCATTTCTTCACCAAGATCTTTTGATCATGGTGGAAGAGTCGGACTACTGCGTAAAATCGTCTCTAGCACAACCAAAATATTCTCAGTGGGGTTAAAGTCTGGACTCTGTGGTGGCCAATCCACACATGAAAATTATTTCCCATGCCACCCTGAGCCTCTCTCTTCCCAAGGCTCTTATCCTTTTGCTCAGGTATCTCCGGGTTCTGATGTTTTGTTTTTGCCAGGCAGTGTCTGTTATAATCAGTATAGTGCTGAGGTAGAACAAATGAAATTTCAGTTTTTGTCTGTCACGCTAAAAGGCAACAAAATGTCCACGCTTCCAAGAACGCACATTTTTCAGTTTGTCTTAATAAAAAAATCGTAATAAAACCAGCACATCATTTAGCTCTGTTTTAGATTTAAAGCTTAATACATAAAAATTCAAGAATTAAACCTGATTTATTAGAATTTTTTCAAAGTTTTTGACAAATTTGCACCATGTAAAGTCAATGTAACAGCAACCCATTTGATAGAGTTCATGACGGTATCATGGGCATTGAGAGAAAGCTCAAATTAAGTATAAAATGAAATTTTAAAAAAAAAATGTCTTCATACTTTAACTTATGTTTCACCTATATGAGGACCGTGAACTTAACCTCCTTTGATGTTTGGACCTTTGCTTGTGTAATGCAAGCTTAAGGTTTCACTTCAAGCAGGTCACTGTTTTCACTTTTAAACACTAGTATCACAAGTATGTTTCTAACAGCTAAATTTAATATATACCTCTGTCTAAAATCTGAATGTTTCATTCCTCAGATCCCCGTGGAGTAATAAGTATGAACCTCCCATTGAAGACGGTGCAATGCCTTCAGCCCGCCTGAGGAAACTCGAGGTTGAGGCAAACAATGCCTTCGATCAGTACAGAGACCTGTAAGTGCCAGAGAAGAAATCTAATGTGGAGTGTTTGATAACCTGTCAGTTTCAGCCTCTTGTGACATCTGATGTCTGTGTTATTCAGGTACTTTGAAGGTGGGGTTTCCTCCGTGTACCTCTGGGATTTGGATCACGGCTTTGCAGGAGTTATTCTCATTAAGAAGGCTGGAGATGGATCCAAGAAGATCAAAGGGTGCTGGGACTCCATTCATGTGGTGGAGGTGCAGGTGAGAAGCAGATGAATGAAGCTGTTTGATATTTTACAGGCTTGTTTGATATTTAGCAGCTGTACCATTGTCAGCCAGGAGAGCTTCTAGCATCCAGGACACTGTTGCCAGATTGAAGATGCTTTTGCATGACTGTCTGGAGTTTAGGGTTAAAACTAAGCTTTTAGTGCACTTACGGTAATGGACCGGGTTGACAGCAGCTCGAGTAGTTGTCTTTCCTCGCTCAGCTCCATGTGCCACACGCACAGCAGAGCTTCACAAACATGCACCATTATCTTTTCTGGATGGTAACATGTTGTCATGTTTTGCATAATTGCTTGTTGCCTCTGTTTTTGCAAACAGGAGAAGTCCAGTGGTCGTACCGCTCACTACAAACTCACCTCCACTGTCATGCTGTGGCTCCAGACAACGAAAACTGGCTCCGGTACCATGAACCTCGGCGGCAGCCTTACAAGACAGGTAGCGTGTTGAACTAAACGGCTGATTGGTCCTCTCATGGTATAGGGATGAATTAATTAACTGAACGTGGTATCTCTTTTTTTTCTCCGTTTTTTTAAACAGATGGAGAAAGACGAGACGGTTGGAGAGTCCTCACCCCACATCGCTAACATCGGCCGCCTCGTTGAAGTCAGTAAAGCCGTCGACTTAATTTCCTTCCCTCTCCTTGTCTGAAGCAGCGATACTGCTAAAAGCCGTAAAATGACTGCAGTGTGTTTCTCCTGAATCAGTCTCCTATGCAGGACTCTGCATGACTTCAAAAGTCATGTGATAAACAAGCTAATCCAGCAGTAGCTTACTTGTGTTTTGCTCTCTTGCAATGCCTCTTTTCCTGCATTGCCAGTCTTACTGCTGTTCAAGTAAAGACTTAAAACGGCGCAAAAGTGGTTATGAAACCGACTAAGAGGAAGCCTTTGCATTAGCATACCACAGTGCTACTTCACATTGCTGATAGAAAGTGAATCATAGGAGTCCTGTGTTGGGTGCATATACAGGGAGTGCAAGTGTAAAAAGTGGTTTGAAATGGCCATGGCTTTGTTGCAGCTGTGTGAAATTTTGTAGTGTTGATGGATAAGATTCAGTTTCAGTTTCGTGACATCTCGATTGTGATATCTTTGTATATTTGCATGTAACAGGTTCTGCGGGAATATTTTTGGGGACTTTTTTTTATTTTTGCATAAGCAGTTCACAAGTAAAATCCTTAACATGCATCATATACGGTAAGCCACAGTCACAGTGGTGGTGAGTGCTTCATTCTTCACTCTTGATTTACTGTTTTTTCACATTCAGCAGAGGAAAATCCCTTCGCCACACAGGACATTACAAAACCTGTCATACTTTACATCGCTGTCACACAACTCCATGTTCACGAAGTCAAGCTTTTAAGAATCAAATAGAAGAATATAACTAGCAGTTATAATGCATTCATATTGTTTTTCTAGGATATGGAGAATAAGATCCGCTCCACACTGAATGAAATCTACTTTGGGAAGACCAAGGACATCGTCAACGGCCTGAGGTACTGCTGCATTAGCTCTCTACATCATGGGATCATGTTTTCTTCCACAGCACTTCCAGTCAGCAGCTCAGACGACAGATGTTGTCTCGCCTCCTGTGTTTCAGTCTCAACCCTGTATCTGATTATTTGAGTCTGCTTTTGCTGCCCCTCGTCTCAGCTGCATTTCGTCTTCTTTTCACTACACCTGCTCCTTCCCTGTGCCTAGAGATGGATGCTCGATACTGACGCTGTGTCAAGCTTATAAAGTGCAGATCTTTGGAAGCACTGCTCCAAAGTGTGGTTCAAATCACCAACACTGTGGGTAACTGAGGTTTAGCTGTGTTTCACCCCAATTTCAATGAGTGGCTTACAGGGGCTTTATACTTTCGTACATGTGATATAACCGAAGATCCCTCTGAAAACCCACAATGTAACATCCGCCATAATTTGATGTGCATCTTTCTGGTAATGTAACTACATGCTGCATTGAAGCATCCTGAAACTATTGAGATTGGCCTACTGCATTCCTCCTATGCATTTTTTTTTTTTTGCCCCAGTGTTTGAATTTATCAGTAAGAGAATAATAATTGTCTCTTTATAAGGAATAATAATCATAGTCTCAATATAGAGGACAATCACTGATCACAACAAAGAGCAGAGACCCAGAAGACAGAAAAGTTCAATTTTTTCGTTTATTACTATCGCATAAAACACTTGGACATGACCACAAGGTAATTCGCAAAACACACTAGAATGACGGCCAATCGTGATGTTGTAGGCAAAGATTCACTGCAGAAGTGTAAATCAGACCGTGTGTAGAACAAACCCGATTACGTCACAAACTCCTTGAACGTTTTTAAGCCATCATCATTAGCAGCTGATGCAGCTCAGGACTCAACAGATTGTAGAGACCTTTTGACAGCCAGGGTAGTGAAACTCTCGGTGCCCACAGAGGAACTGCTGGTGCCACAAAAGATTCCTCGCTGATGCAGTTATTCCAAGGACACAAGATCCATTTGTTTATTGGCCGCAAAAAACGGCTGCAAAACAAATCTTGTTCTTTATTCTTCAAATCGATTCTTCATAATCCACAAACATTGGCTACGTGGTACATGCTTTCAGTTCATTTCACAGTAGATTACTCATTTTCCACAACAACGTGGTGCTTACAGTAACCTATCTACAAAGTAGGCGACATTCAAGTCCACAAAATATGTGGAATCAACATAGCGTTTTTTCATAAACTGTTTTTGTTGTGCATTGTCCTGAATTAGTACTAAACTTAAACGGCGTCACCGTGGAGATGGGTGTTTCATTGTTAAAAAACACAGTCACTCAATACAGTTCTGTCACAACTGCTTCGAACATTTCAGTCCTTTCCTCAACTGCTCCTGTCCTTTTTTTTTGTTGCTGCCCTTTGTACCACATTTCCACTATCAGTGTCTCTCCTCCTCTTTAATCCCTCTGTCACCTCTCCTCCCTTGCTGCCTCTCCCCTCTGTGCTCCAGATCTATTGAGTCTTTGCGTGACAATCAAAAGTACTGGCAGCTCCAAAAGGAGCTGTCACAGGTGCTCACCCAGCGACAGACCTCCATTGAGAAGGGGTCAAAGGTACAACCTAGCATGGAGAAGTTTGTCTATGTGGGTGTGTCTATCTTTGTCTTAAGGTTTACGACATAACCTCAATAACACTGACAATTGATCCTTACAGTTTCTGTTAATCATTATTTGCTGGGAGAGTTAGTCTTTGATCGGATGGAACAGCAGTGAAAGAGGTTTCATGGGGAAGTAGAGCAGCAAATGTAAAAACAGGAACAGGCTGTTAAGAGTGAAGGCTGACATTCAAAGGGAAATGAAGATATGTACAGAAAAAAAATTAAAGCACCTTTTCCCCCCTCAAATTGTTTACGTATGTGCACTGTTAGAAGTTTGAATGATCGTGCAGTGTTGAAGATCAAAAGGCTGTATTGCAAGTTTTGTTTATCTTTGTGTTCAACAGCTGATTTCTGACAGAGTAGCATACTAACCAAGTCAGAGTATTCAAATGACTCACCCGGGTGTTGTTTTGCACTTTGTTGCCCTAATAAGGTTTTTCTAAGATGCCGTGTTTACTCAGCGTGTAGCACTGAAAACACTGTGTGTGAAAGCACAGCACTGTAAAGAAAACAGGAAATGGATGATTAACGGGGTGGCATCTTCAGAAGAAAGCAGAATAAGTGGATATGTTCTCATACACTCACCCGGAGGCTTTATTAGGCGCACCTTGCCACTGCTGGGTAGGACACCACTTTTTTGCTTGAAGTCTTGTGGCATGGTCCATGTTGACATGATTGCATCACACAGTTGCTGCAGATTTGCTGGCTGCACATACATGATGTGACCACCACGACCTATAGGTGCTCTATTGGATTGAGATCTGGTGACTGTGTACGTATTGTGCGATGATTTGAGCTTTGCAACATGGTGTGTTATTCTGCTGGAAGCAGCCACCAGAAGATGGGTACACTGTGGTTATAAAGGGATGGACTTTGCCAGTAATAGTACTCGGGTAGACTGTGGTGTGTTCCGAGATGCTCCTCTGCATACTTTGGTCATAATGAGTAGTTATTTGAATTACTGTTGTCTTCCTGTCACCTCAAAACAGTCTGTGAATTGTCTTATTTATCTCTTAGTTTTTCATTATTCTCTGTAAACCCTAGAGATGGTTGTGCAGGTAGATCAGGGGTTTATAAAATATTCCAACTTTGCTGTGATGTGATTGGCTCGTTTAGGTATTTACTTTAAAGAGCAGTTGAAGAGGTTTGGTGTTCGGTGAGTGTAAAATATAAATTTGTCAGGGTCATAATAAAGCTGCAACTGCATGACGACAACTGACTTTAACGGGTGGTTATGTGTGCAGTGTGTAAACAGCTAACATGTTGTCATAACCATATGAAATCTCTCTGTGGTGAGACATAAAAAAGGTCTCCCCACAGAGAGGAAGACTTGAATTGTTACTAATAAATTTCCTACAGCCCGAGTGTTTCTGTCTCACTGGAGAAACTTTTTCGAGCCCTTTGATGTTTTCTTGTTTGATTTTTTTTTTTGCTCCCACTGACTTTTCTCACCTTGTTTTTTGGTGTCTCCTCCACACAGGAGTGTGCAGACTCTGGCTGACAAGTCAAAGCAGGATGCTCTGAAGGTCGACCTGATGGAGGCGCTCAAACGCAAACATAACAGCTAGAGATGCTACTGTTGTTTTCTTCTGTCTCTCTGTTTCTCTCTCTGCCTCATCCCTGCCATCTTTTCTCTGTTTCTTTATGTCTCTTCCTCCATGCCTGTTTCAGTGCTGCACTCTTGTTTATTTGTGGAAAAATAAAAAAGGAGAAATGCTTAGCTTTTTTTTTTTTCTTTTTTTTGTCTGGTTGTTTTCATGCATCTCATCTGCCATGAAGCCATTCACTCACGCTCTGTTTGTCTTCGCCCCTCTTTTCTCTCTCTCTCTCTCTCTCTCTCTCTCTCTCTCTCTCTCTCTCTCTCTCTCCCCCCCCCCCCCCCCCCCCCCCCCCCCCCCTCCCTCCCATGTTATGAATATGATAGTATTATCACGGTTAATGATAATCTCAAGGGTCACTCTAATAATAATCCCTGATGTTCTCACAGCTGATATGTCCTCAGTCGATTTGTAACGAGCGACTCTGGCCCTGCTCTTCCTCTGTGACGAGGACACAGACTGTGCAGTAGGTGGTGGAGGCTTGGCAGTGGTGTCATTATGTTCATCAAATTATATTCTTGCATCTATCTTTTTTTTTCCTATGACACCCCCCCCCACCCGACCCAAACTCAAATATATTTGTATAGAATTAAAACTGTCCATGTATATCGAGTGGTTATTCTTCTGGGCGATGTAAACGGTGCAAAGACGAGGGCGGCCTTTCTGTGTGAGCAAGAACGTTTTTACACTTTATTTCCACTCTGTCCACATGCATGAGAGCCTTTGTGGAGCTGCAGAGGGTGGAAATGAAAACTTCTCAAACATAGGGATGGACTGTTATTATCGCCGGGTACACCCTCGTCATAATCAACTCCCCTCACACACACACACTGTATAACATGACAGTTTGCTTCCCCTTTGTTCAGCCTGTTAACGTCTTCTCTATCCTCACCTATTATGTCTTTGTTGGGGGTCACAGTTTGTCTTGGTGTCACAGTGGAAACCTTTGTTTCCATTTTGGAGGGGAATCTTTGTTGTATTTTTTTTGTTTTGTTTTTATTTTGTAAAGCTTATGACTCATATTGTATTAGAGCCTCCAGCAACAATAAAAATTGTAAAAAGCTGCTTGCTTGTTTTAATTTCATTCCTTTGTATGAATGTGATGGTTGGGTGGCTGTGGCTCAGGTGGTACAGCGGTTGGAGGATCGATTTCACAGCTATTCCAGTCTACGTGTAAAATGTATCAAGTGTCGTTGGGGACCCCAGTGTATCCATCGGAGTGTGTGTTCACCAACGTGAGATAAGAAAGTGTAGGTCTGCTAACAGGGGTAAAGTTAGCTTGATTGTTGCTAATGCAATCATTAATGAATATCGAGGAGCTATTTGCACTGATAGGCTAAAAGCATTTTATGATTTTTTGGTATGTAGCTTATAGTTGAAGTTGTATAACTTCATCTGCTAAAAATAATACCAAACTGTTTGAGTATTTATTGTAGCAGTGTCATTGTGTTTTTACAGCCTTGTCCTGTAAAAACATACAGTATCATCCTGTAAAATCGGATCTTGTGATGGCCTAAAATGGTTTAGCTTGTAAAATTAGCAGTCAAGTTTGAGTGCAATATAGCATGAGTTGGATTCATATTCCTGATCCCAATCATTGTTTTAGCCCTCTGCCTGGATCTGCCTTTGATGCAAAGGAACGATGGATACCCCCTTGATCAGGGACCTTGTCTCCGCCACACCTGACAGGTTTGTAGCCAAGCAGACCAGTCTAATTGTGTCAGCTCTTTGAAAGCCCACCACAGCTGAGTTGTGAATGAAGATCTGCAACATTTTGCTGCACACACTGAAGGATGTCATTGTCCTTACGACACAGAGCCTGTTAGTCACCATCTTATATACAGCGTCTGTGCTGGTCGCTCAGGTACTTGTCCACCTCCACAACATCAACATCCTGTCCCAGGATAGACATGGGTGTTCCGCCACCCTCTTCCTTCTGAAAAACAACAACCAACTCTTTAGTGTTGTTTACATTTAGATTTCTCTCAGACTAGCCAACAAAATCATCCCCTAGTGCTCTGTACGCCTCCTTTAGCCCATCGGTTATGCTTCCCACTACTACCCATCAACATAAGACAGAGGACTGCTCAGTCATCGCTTGCAGTGTCTCCCTCAATAGCAGCAGTCTGAAGATGGTGAATGCACTGTAGGACTGTAGGAGAGCTTGGTCCTCGCAGGACATTCACTTCTGGGAGTGAGCTCTGCATCATCCGCTGTCAGATTTGGTTGGTATGCAAATTGCAGAGAGATACGAAACCAAGACTTCACCACATGAGATGTCAGGGCAACTGGTCAACAGACATTAAGGTGTGATGGTGCCGTTCCCTTCGGAGCTGAAACGGACATAATCTTTAGATTATGGAATTGGCTAGATTTAGTGTGCCATAAAACACTATTTTCGTTGCTGTTTGTCTACAATAAGTCCAAAAGGGTCTTAGAAAACTCAGCACTGACAATTGCATGGACTTTGTGCTGAGACACTTCCCATCATGCTGTCATTTCATTATTTATGCTGCTGTGTCAAAACGGATTTATTTATTTTCTACGTGTTCATTCACTGAAGCAACAAGCAGACATGAACATGAGCAGTTTTGAGCGAGCTTGCAGGAGGATCCTCTCTTGGCTGTGTGGCTGCAGTTTGCCCAGCAGGTGTCAGGCGCACTCAGAACATCAGCGAAGCGCCGAGTTTCAGTCCAAAGTTGCGCTTTGCTGCTCCGCACCCAAACTGAATATTGTTATCATCGCTTTAGATTAATATGTGTTGCTCTGAATATTTGAGTAAATTGAAAAGTTCCTAACTTCTGGAGCCTATCTGCACGAATGCCTCTTGTGATTCGTGTGTTTCTACTGGTACTCGGATGTTGCTTTTACTGCTCTTTAAATAAGAGCAGGTGAATGAAGCCTTCGGGAAAACAAAGCACGGGAATTAGTGGATCTGAAGAAAACAGCCGCTAAACAAAGATGACTTGAATGTAGCTGAAATGTAATCCTCCTCTTTTTAACACGAGCCCGAGAATGCAACTTATCTTGGGTTGAAACAAGGTCAGCCAAAACCCACAATTTAAGGAATTCCGACCGGTTAATGAGCCAAACCATTCCGGAGGTGAGTGGTGGGTATTGGGCGTGATCAAAACGGTTCTTCTTAATTGTTATTAGTGAGTGCAGCATTAATACTATACTAATGAACTGAATGTTGTCTAATGAACTCCTTAATCCGACTTTGAATTGCTGCTGTTGTTCTGCGTTAATTAATGACGCTTATGGGAAGTTTCCATTTATCTCCAGTGGCAGGCTTTCTGTCAAGTCCTCAGACCCCTATAGAGCTTCTCTCTCCCTCTCTCTCTCTCTCTCTCTCTCTCTCTCTCTCTTTCTCTCTCTCACACACAGGTTTATTATAATGAGGAGCCTGGAGACACTGGGGGGGGAGAAGGAGCCATTTTTCTCATTGAAGCTGAGTTGCGCGGACGGAGCGGAGGTTTTGCTGCTGCTGCTAGCCGGCGTGTGTGAGTGTGTGTGTGTGCGTTTGTGTGGATGTGAGTGCAGCTCCGGCCAAGGTTACTGCGGGTTAACCTCTTAAAAACGTCAGCCGGAGTGAGCGGAGAGGAGTGCGCCCGCTGAGAGCATGGCTCTTCTTCAACAAAGGGAAACTTACCGGTGGAAAGTTTAAAGAAATTAGGAGCCGCAGAATTCGCCACACGGGCGCACAAACTGAGGAGCGATGCACTTCGTTAAATGGGATTTGTTGCTGTTACTCTGCTGTTGTAAACTGGTCCCACTGATCCGCTGTTACGTTGTACACATCGGTGAGGATGGCGGAGCGAGCGCGGTGGTGGCCGGCGCGGAGCGGGGCGCGCGGTGCACTCTGGATCAGGTGCTGGCTCCAAAATTCACCGAGGGGTTCCTGGAGGCTGACGCGGTAGCGGGCATCGTGTTTGTTTCGGGCTCCATAAAGTGCCCCTCGCTGCGCTCAAACCCCTTCACCTTGTACACCGTGGAGGACTGCGCGGACTCCGGCTACAGGCACCTCCTCACCAGCCAGTACCAGGTGCATGTACACGGTAGGAACTGTTCAAACACGCGTAAAAGAAAACCTCAGTGGGACATGGAGGTCCTCACTTTGCTCAGTACCCACAGCCATCACAGCTTAGAGTGCCACCGAGCAGATTCTGCTCTATTCCCAGTGGGAGGTCTACTGCCTGGCCCTCCGATCCGCTGCAAAGTCACCAACAGCCATGAGTTTTATTTCAACGACGGGAACTTGTTTGTGTCTGAGAAGCTGTGCTGGAGGCAGGACACTCTCCTGGAGCTGGACGTCCTCTGTGATGTACTCACAGGTAGTGGGCTGAATGTTCAAGTCAGTCCCATCTCCATCCACTGGCGTGTGGGAGAGGGCCCCTTTAGGCAGGGTCACATAGAGAAGCTGTTACAAAGGGCAGCTCAGTCTGATTCAGGGATTTTAAGCAGGAGTAGAAGAAGCATCAACAGCAGCCCCCAGTTTCAACCACCAATGTATCAAGTGTCTGTGGCAGAGAATAAGCCCGCCGGGACTCCTGTTGTTGTTTTGAAAGCAGTGGATGTGGATGAAGGCGAGGCAGGCAGGCTGGAGTATTTTATTGAAGCTCTCTTTGACAGCCGCTCGAACCATCTTTTTGCTGTGGACCCGTCCAGCGGTGCTGTGTCTACAGTAGAAGTGCTGGACCGGGAAACAAAAGACACCCATGTGTTTCGTGTGACCGCAGTGGACCACGGCACACCCCGGCGCACAGCCATGGCCACACTCACTATCACAGTCAGTGACACTAACGATCACAGCCCTGTGTTTGAGCAACAGGACTATAAGGAAAGTATCAGGGAGAACCTAGAAATAGGCTATGAGGTGTTAACAGTGAGGGCGACAGACGGAGATGCCCCCATTAATGGGAACATCCTATATAACATCCTCAACAATAATGGGTCCAATGATGTGTTTGAGATTGATTCCAGGTCTGGCGTAATTCGCACCAAGGGGCTGGTGGACAGAGAAGAGGTGGAAGCCTATATGCTGTTAGTTGAGGCGAATGACCAAGGTCGTGACCCCGGGCCCCGCAGCGCCACAGCTACTGTTCACATTGTGGTAGAAGATGATAACGATAACGCTCCTCAGTTCAGTGAAAAGCGCTACGTGGTCCAGGTGCCCGAGGACATGACCCCTAACACAGAGATCCTGCAGGTCACTGCAACAGATCAGGACAGAGGGAGCAACGCTGTCGTTCACTTCAGCATCATGAGCGGAAACACCCGCGGGCAGTTTTATATCGATGCTCAGACAGGTAAAATGGACCTGGTGAGCCACCTGGATTATGAGGCAAACAAAGAATACACGCTGAGAATCAGAGCTCAGGATGGGGGACGCCCACCGCTGTCCAACATCAGCGGCCTGGTTACGGTGCAGGTGCTGGATGTTAACGACAACGCCCCCATTTTTGTCAGCACGCCATTCCAGGCCACCGTGCTGGAAAATGTGCCGCTGGGTTACTCCATCATCCACATCCAGGCTGTCGATGCAGACTCTGGAGAAAACTCCAGGCTGGAGTATCGGCTCACTGAAACCACACCAAACTTCCCTTTCTCCATCAATAATAGCACGGGGTGGATTGTAGTCGCAGCCGAGCTGGACAGGGAGAGCGTGGACTTTTACAACTTCGGAGTGGAGGCACGTGATCACGGCTACCCCGTCATGTCATCTTCAGCCAGCATCAGCATGACGATCCTGGACGTCAACGACAACAACCCAGAGTTCACGCAGAAGGCGTATTACATGAGACTAAATGAAGACGCGGCCGTGGGGACCAGCGTGGTGACCGTGTCAGCTGTGGACCAGGATATCAACGGCGTGGTGACGTATCAGATCGCGAGTGGAAACACCCGCAACAGATTCTCCATCACGAGCCAGAGCGGGGGTGGGCTCATTACGCTGGCTTTGCCTCTGGACTACAAACTGGAACGCCAGTACGTCCTCACTGTCACGGCGAGCGACGGCACCCGCTTTGACACCGCCAAGGTGTTTGTTAACGTCACTGACGCCAACACACACCGGCCCGTGTTTCAGAGCTCACATTACACCGTCAGCATTAATGAGGACAAGCCCGTGGGCACCACCGTGGTCGTCATCAGTGCCACAGATGAGGACACGGGCGAGAACGCGCGCATCACCTACTTCATGGATGACAGCATCCCTCAGTTTGACATCGACCCCGACACGGGAGCTGTCACCACGCAGATGGAACTGGACTACGAGGACCAGGTTTCCTATACGCTGGCCATCACTGCGCGGGATAACGGCATCCCACAGAAATCTGACACCACCTACCTGGAGATACTTGTGAACGATGTGAACGACAACTCTCCCCGTTTCCTCAGAGATCACTACGTTGGTGCGATTATGGAAGACGTGCCCGTGTTCACCAGCGTGGTCCAGGTTTCTGCCACCGACAGAGACTCTGGCCTCAATGGCAGAGTTTTCTACACCTTCCAGGGTGGGGAGGATGGCGATGGAGACTTTATAATTGAATCCACCTCCGGCATTGTTCGCACTCTGCGCAGGCTTGACAGAGAAAATGTGCCCATTTACACCCTGCAGGCATTTGCAGTAGATAAAGGTATCCCTGCCCTGAAAACACCAGTAAACATTCAAGTAACAATCCTAGACGTGAATGACAACCCTCCTGTGTTCGAGAAAGACGAGTTTGACATTATGGTGGAGGAAAACAGCCCCATAGGCCTCGTGGTTGCACATATCTCAGCCACAGATCCAGATGAAGGCAGCAATGCACAGATTATGTATCAGATAGTGGAGGGAAACATCCCAGAGGTGTTTCAGCTGGATATCTTCTCCGGAGAGCTGACTGCTTTAATAGACCTGGACTATGAGTTGAGGTCTGAGTACGTCATTGTGGTCCAGGCCACCTCTGCGCCTCTCGTGAGCCGAGCCACAGTCCACATCAAACTTGTGGACAAGAACGACAACACGCCAGTCCTCAAAAACTTCCAGATCATCTTTAACAACTATGTGACTGACAAATCGAGCAGTTTTCCCACTGGAGTGATCGGACGCATCCCCGCGTACGACCCAGACGTCTCCGATCAGCTGCACTACAGCTTTGACGTGGGAAACGAGCTGAAGCTGGTCCTCCTGAACCAAAGCACGGGAGAGATCCAGCTGAGCCAGGCCCTGGATAACAACCGGCCCCTGGAGGCCTCCATGAGGATCTCAGTGTCAGGTGAGATTGTTAGATAACTCTCTGTAATCCACCTCCACTCCACCCAGTGAATGAAAAAAGCGCAGTAATGGGAGTGCAGGCTTACAGGGGTGTATTCTTACTGATTCTATTAACGCGTAGTGTCTCTTCATTTACATTTTCTCTCCATTTCACTGGGTAATGGAAGTGATGACGGCTTAAGTGTGTCTCTCTTGGCTTGAGTATTCCAGCGTGATTCTCCTGTAATAGAAATATTCATGAAGGAGGATTAATATTCATTGAAGCATATTTGTAATTCACTCCACTTTACAGGAAAAATCACTCAGGGTCATAAAAGTGCACTAAAGCATTTCCTTTCTTATTAATTGTTTAATTTGGCTGATTTAATGGGGGACTTCTGACACATGTATTTTAGTCCCCTGGTTATATACACAATCCTGGTTTAGCTCAGTCTATTGTCAAGATATAAATAGCTGTTTGTCTGAGTGAGTAGAGTCTCCAGTGGCAGACTGATCATGTCCCATAATTGCCCGTCATGCCCACTCCGTCATACAATGAAAGGCATAATTCAATAATGGTTCATATCTGCAGCTTTATTTTGTTTGTTAGTGTGGGGTTTTGTTTTTTTTTGTTTGAATGAAGAGTTGATGTGTGTGTCAAGCCCTGTTCTTTTGTTCTAATTTGACAGAAAATGCTTCCATTCAATAGCAGCCAGGATGGTGAAAACTGATAATCCTGGTTTGATGATGCTTTTGAATCACATAAAGTTCACATCGACGAAATTTGCTGATTTTTCTGTTCATGAATTGGGAAAGGAAATGTCACGCAGGTCTCAAATGAGCTCCAGACATTCTTCAGTTGTTCTCTTTTTCTTACTCTGCATGTCTTGAACTGTCTGTCTCCCCTGCACTGTTCATTTTGCGTGTCAGCACAAATTACAGAGTTTTATTTGCTCCTTTAATGAAACTGAACCTAAATTGCACCCGAAGAAAGTGTGTGGTTGTGTGTGGGTGGAGAGGGGCGATGGGAAGGAGGGGTGGTGACGGTGTTGTTTTTACCCTCTGTTGGAGCTTATTTGACGCAGTGTGATCTGCTGTAAATCTGCCTTCTCTTTGACCTTGGCACAAGCTAAGAGAGGGGGAAAGGAGCTGGGAACAGTATTAAGAGATTGGACATGAAGGTTAAAGATGAAAATAGCAATTTAACAGGAAAAGAGCAGATTAAGGCTGGCAGAAACCTTTGTGTTGGTCTTCTTTGATGGCAGCAGAAGTGTGCGTTCGCTGGCTGACGGGTGTTGCACGGACTGGTTAGCGCGGGTAGTCGTTTTGATAGATTTGAGCTGAGCTTCGACTCTCTGGAGAACAATGGTAAGCCGTCGATTAAGGGGCAGGCGCTTGAGCTCATACCAGGCTGTGGTTGGGGGTAACAGCTGTGACTCCACCAAAGACCAATTAGAGGCCGTGGTCCCCCCAGTGCGTCCAGCACCTGCTGGGGTTTATGTGTCAGCACCCCTGCAGGAGACAGAAGGAGATAGAGGAAGGCTGGAGGACAGAGGGGAGGTGAAGGAGTTTTTTGTGTGTATGTACAGTGAATACAAGTTGGAAAATACAGTGGTACTGTAAACCAGCAGAAAAGTCATTAGACAGGAGCTGCTGGAGGAGGAGATGGGGCAGAAATATGAGCTCCTTCTATAGATCCTGCTGACCCCAATTTTCAAAGGCTTTCCCCTCCAGGGACCTCCCAGGTCTTCCCATTATCTTTCTCTTTATGCTACTGTTTAAGAGGCCCCTTATGATGGACGATTTTTGATGGGCTCCTTTGTACGTTGTTGGACTGTGAGTAACATCACCTCTGGGCACCGCTCTTCACACCGAAATAGATGTAATAGTTTAAATGTGGCAACACTTTGCTTTAAGTTTAAAGTGTTTCATATGCACCATCTTTGAGAAGGTAACCTTTAAATAATCCACACCATCCCCCCGAAGTTAGGTTTGGTAAAATAACCCTTTGCACTGAGTGTCGCTTATCTTTTCAAAATATTATTCACATCACTTCCACTCGGATTGTTGTTGAGTGATCTCACATATAAAACAGTCTGTGACTTAAATGTCATAAATAACTGCTGAAGTGATCGTTGGATTTTGTCGATTTTGATATTGCCATACTGACTAAAATTCCTAACTTGTACTGTAGTTCAGCACGACAAAAAGTTTGAAAAGACCTCCTTGTTGCACAGTTAAGCATTTAGGAAAACCACATGAAATATACAAAGTGCTGCAAACTGCACATACAGTTTTTGGTCTAGTTCTTAAAAATATAAACTGAGCAGTGTGATTCAAAGAACATTAAACGATCCCCGGTTGTGCTTTGCAGGTTAATTATTCACTGAATGAGTTTCGAAGAGCCCAACTATTAAATGAAAAAATGTGCAGTGTTTAACAATCTGGTTAGAAATGTATCGCAATGAGAAGGCCAGTGGCTGTTGCTCAGACCGGGTCATCTGCCAGCGGGATGGTCAGGGCTTTGATCCCAGGCTCATCCAGTCAGCACGGCCAAGTGTCCTTGATTAAGACACTGAACTCCAAATTACTCCCGATCAGAGTGTGAGTGTGTGTTTAGCGCCTGCTTTATGGGATAGAGTCTGTGTGAATGTGAGAATTGTAGTAGAAGTAGAAAAGTGCTGTGTAAGTACTAGTACATTTACCATTTAGCAATGACTCCTCACCACCATTCTGTGATGTGATATACACAGTTTAGAAATGACCTAAACTTTATTTTCTTACTGTTTTTGTAAAAAGATGTTTTCATATCAGACAACATACATGCCAGTACAGTATATATATGTATATGTAATAAATCACTATCAGACAACATTGGCCTTCTGAAGCAGTGGTTAGCACTGTTTCCCCACAGCAAGCAGGCCCAGGCAGCAAATCCACCACCTGCCTTTCTGTGTGGAGTTTGCATGTTCTCCCTGTGTTTGCGTGGGTTCTCACCGGGTACCCCACTTCCTCCCACAGTCCAAAGACATGCAGTTAGTGGGGTTAGGTTAATTGATGACTCTAAATTGTCCATAGGTGTGATTGTGAATGGTTTTCTGTCTCTCTGTGTTACCCCTGCATCAGACTGGCGACCTGTCCTTATGGCGGCTGGGATAGGCTCCAGCCCGCCCGCGACTCTGAGCTGGATAAGCGGAAGAGGATGGAAGGATGTAGTGTTTATAAAGCTAAATGTTGAAACTAAACCACATTTAAAGTGATGTGGCCAAAATGAAACAGTATCTGTACAAAGAGGTCATGCACAGTAAACAGAAGGAGAAAGTGTTGACTTGGAAAGCTTGCCTCAGAAATGATTACCCGGGACGGGCTAATATCTGCTTTCATAGAGGTGATCAAACTTTATCTTGCTAAGATTTGCTAAGATTTCTTTAGGTGGGTTTGATATGCCCGTGGATTTCTTTATGATAATTAGTGAGGAAATACATGTTATCCAGCAGCAACAGTAGTCCCTCATTGCTATTCAAATTGGCACTACAATCACTCAGAGCCAATAAGCAGGTTCTTCACAATACATCTGACAATCACGTAGCCTGGGGATCTTACTGGCTGTGTGCACTTGCATAAATTAGTAATCATAACAGTTTAATTATGTTAGCCAGTGAAGGAACCAGATTTACAGCAGTGGTGTGCAGGTATTTGAGCCTGTCTCATACTGAGTGGGTGAAAATAGACTCATAAACACAGAATCGGGATTATGTCTTTTGATTTCAGCTTTGAGGAAACTGTTGTTTTGCAACTCAGCATTTGACAAAATGGAGACTTTTTTTTTTCTTGCATGTTTTATATCATGTCGCTTAAGTGTTATGAAGAGATTCCCATCACACTGCAGCATGAGACACAGGTTTTCATCCATGGGATTAGGCATTCTGCATCTGTATCCTTAGATCTGTCAGACTAGTGTTGACATACCCGGGGCCTCATCTACTGTTCCCAGGCAAGCGTGAGCCTGCATAAATAGGTGTTTGCATTTGATTGCAGAGATTGTTTCTCTGCTTTTCTTTCATCCGTAAAGCCCTGTTAATTTTCATATAGAAAGTGTAGCTAATCATTATCTCACACTGCTAAATGTGAGGTCCGCTCATTTGCCTGCATATTTGTTGCACTCTAAAGTGACTGGCACGGTTTAGCTTTATACTCCGCGAACTGCTAGAACATAGTACCCACCTCATCCCCAGTGTGACACCAGGACACTTTGTCCCTTTTAATCATATTCTGACTCCGAGCCAACACCGTGCCCCCACTTTGAAAGCGTGAGTGCTAAAATTTAACAGACAAACACGCCTCCACCACTAAAGACGGCAGAGCGATTCAGCTCACATCGCACTGCGGGTTGTGCAGGCGCTCAAGTTACATGGTGGACAGCGGGTATTGTCTCTGTCTGGTCACTGTATGGAGGGAACACCCTTTTAACTTTCAAGTGTGAGTCTGAAGTGGCTGTGGATGCTGCAAGGTTAAGCTGCTACTCTGTCAAATGTGTGTTCGAGCCAAAGCCGCTGGCATTAAGCTCGACCAACTGGGGAAGGCGACAAATATGTTCAAATAAGTCAAGATTTTGCCTTTTTTTCCTCAAAAGATAATTTGGCACATAAGATATCCAGACGCTTGAATTCCATGTTGGCTTTTTTATTTTTGTCAGATAAAACTACATGGCAGGAATTTTAATGGTGGGGACTCTGCTGCACCAAGTGCCATGTATATAACAGCCAACTTATTCACAGTGTGTGTAATTTCATTAGGATCTATTAAACCTTTAAGCTGTCTGCGGTTGGACTTTCTCGAGGGGATTGTCTTCTGTTACACTAGCCCATCAAGCTGCACATATCTGGTATATTTCTGTGTGTGTGTGTGTGTGTGTGTGGGCCTCAACAGCTGGACCGCCCTGATTACTTTTCTCCACACTCTCATATAATTAGTAGAGCCTGTGCTCTTTATGTTTGATAAATTTCGGTTTTCCTCTTGCTCTCAATTCGCAGGAATCAAAGTCACTGCTTACGAAGCTCGAGTCATCTGTAACGGCTAACTCCTTCCATTCTTCCTGCCTCCCTCCCTGGATGGCGTTAGTCACACTCGCAGGCTTGCGTGGAATGTTTGTAGCACTGTTTCTTTTCTTTTTTTATCCCTTTAACATCACCTATCACCTTGATCCTGTTTCTCTTTCCCTCTTTTTGTTTGCCTGTCACCATTTCCCATTTTTCTCCTATCTGCCCGGGTCTATGGCTCTCACCCCTGCAACCTCCACTGTTCCCTCCCATCATTTCGAGCTCCTCCACCCTCCCTCTTTATCCCCGTCCTCCCCTTCCTCTCCCTCCCTCCTTTGACTGTTGTCCCCCCTCCTCCCCTTCTCTCTCTCCCCTGTGAAAGGAAGAATGCCTAAGAGAAATGCTTTGTTAAGCACACAGTTGTCATGGAGAACCCAGCAATGCCTGAGAAATTCCTTGTGGGTGGGGATGAGGGGGTAAGGCCTCTTTTGTGGAGCAAAGATAGGGGGGGAGGGGAGACCCATAAAGTTCTAAAGAGCAACTGTCCGCATCTCCGTTTTTCCAGTGAAGCATGTAAGGCTCTCTGTGGACCTGTAATGCTGCGGGACACACTGACCTGTCCTGCCGGCTGCTTTCATTTTAACAGGACATGAAGAGAGTCGGCCGACACCTGACTGCAGATATAAAGTTTCCATCCGCTGTGTTTTTGAACGCTAAAGTGCATGTGAGACTTCAGAGGCACTCTGCTTTGAAAGCACCAGAGAGTTTTAAGCACATGGACATTTGATAGTGTCCTCTTTAAGCTCTTTGATTTGTGACACAGATGCACTCAGAGGGTCTCCAATTTCTTGCCGCCCGCATGTTTCTTGGCAGCAAAACATCCTCCCGTGGGCCTCGCTGCTGCACGCTTGGTTGCGCTGAAGGTCCAGAGGTGGTGAGGTAGTGCAGACTGAAGGTGCGGGTGAGATGGGGTGGAGGGGCGGGTGAATGACATCATCTATGTGTTTGGAGGGGAAATCATGTTTGGGATTAAGGCCGGCGCATCGCTGGGGCGAGGCCTTGCGGTGCTTGCATATATCGTAGCATTGTCCTGCATTGTCCTCGAGATCCCAGTAGACAATCGGAGTGGGCTCTGTCTGCTGCTGCCCCCACCGCCCCCACCCCTCTAACCTCCTTGTGCCTTTGTGTCCACTTGTTTGCACCAGTCCTGTCCGCTACGGGAGAGTCTCACCAGACCTGCTGTTCCTTCATGTATTACACGGTTTGCAGTTCAGTCTGTTGCAGAAAGCTTTTGGTGAATCACCAAGAAAACAAACAAACAAACAAAAACAACAACACATAAATCTCAAGTACAGTGAGTCCTTATCAGACGTACTTGCTACAGGAACGATAGTGGAGCGCACAACTAACTCCACATAAAAAATGTGAAAAAGGATCCGATATGTTGGCTCACCAAATATCCTTATCCGTCTCAAACACCTTATATCGGTTGGACTATAGCGAATGCATATGGTAGTGACCAGTTCAGGGCATACCATGCCTCCAGTCATATGACAGCTGGAGTAAAAGCCCACTGCGAGCATGAATTGGATAAGTAGAAGAAAATGGATGATTAAATGTAGCTGTTCAAATGGATACAAGTAATAGTTAAAGGGTTGAAAAAGGTGAATTTGAAATGGTAAACTGTCTAAATCTACAGCTGGTGGATGAAATGCAAATTTGTCCAAAAACAACATAAGCGACAGTTAAACTGTGTGAAAAACTTTGAAAGTTTATCTCTCTATGCTGTGGGGGTGCATCAGGGCTGGGAGGCACAGCTCTCCAACAACAACAGCATTGACAACAACAACACACAGAGCACTTTCTTGTCTCCTGTGCAGTGACGATAACACCAAAGCTCCTCCCGAGTCCAGAAATCACTACGAGAAAAGACGTTTCTCACACTGTGAACGTGACAGATTATGTTTATTCAACAGCCTGTTGCCTTTACGCTACATTGCACTCATTTAGTACTGAACCAGGCCGAGATTTCACAGTGACCTGGTTTCATATGCTTCAGCTCTGCAGTTCAACCTGTCAACACAGGACCGTTAGACACGAGGGTACGAAGTGCGACTGGTAGAGGTGGTGAACCCTGGAGTGCAGAATTTTAAGAGGTTTCATTGCTGACTGAATTATGTTAAGACAGACTGAAGGGTGGGGAGCTAACTACACAGATGGTGTCGTCCTGAGTTAGCTGAAATGGTGTGTTTACACTTTCACAGTCTGGTGGCATTTGAATGAATGAATAACTATTTTTAGAGTTCACTTAGATGCTTTTTTTTCTTTTTTACTTTTAGCACATTTCCTGATCTGGACTGAATGTTTTCCACATCGTCTTCTAAAAATATCTCCCCTGTCACAGTGTGCAAAGTTTTTTTTTTTTTTCTTTTAAAGCAGAGCTATCAAAGACAGAAACCGGCTCTGTTTTGCTGACTCCTGCTTCAAAGCATCTCAGTTGGATGACAGTTGTTACTTTGCTGTTGGATGCTCAGGATCCAACATCATTCGCTGTTGGTATGTTTGAGTAGCGGCCTCCTGCTTGGTCACGTCTCTGCATGCTAATGTCTCTTTACTGTTGCGCTGACATTGGTTTTTCTTTGATATGTAAATGTTCAGATTCGAGGAGCTCGAATTCTTTTCTGTGACTCTGAAGCCGCTTCGCTGTAGAGGAAAGGAAATCTGTGGGCTGCCCTCTTGTTGCAGGTTTTCAGAAACAGCAGAAAAGTGTCATCAGGGGATGCTCTGGCAGGGTCCACAAATGAGTACTGATGGCCTCTCTCCAGCCAAGTCAGCTTTCCTGTGGAATGGAGAAATCAAGAGAGGGATTTACTCCGACTCCCCAGGATTGAAATCCTTGGGTTGACATTGAGCTACACAAGCAGTTTTCATTATTGACTTCAGGGGCGGTGGAGGAAATGTGTTGTTGTGGTGTGGTTATCATTACAGCTGATCTCTGGTCTCTTTCTATTTAAACCTAACTGCTCTGCAGAAAACAATAAAAACAAAATTTATTTAACTTGAATTTTCTTAATGAAACGGTGTCAAATCACATAAATAAACTTGCTCACGGGTAGTTATGATGCTCGCTGTATTTTTTGCTGCTTGACGTAATGGCTTTAACACTGCTCAGATACAGATCGCAGTAAATCTGCTGCGTAGGAGTTTTCAGCGTGCCGGCCGTTCCCTCCCGCGTGCGAGAGCTGCAAGTGGGCTTTCTGTTAAAGCACGAGCTGTTTGTGTTCAGTTGTGTTGTTTTTCCCAACAATGCACTTGAGGTTGGAAGGGCTATACAAAAACCAAGCGCACATTTGCTTCTGTCGCCTGTCACCGTCTGTAAGGCTTTGAGCTGCAGTTGTTCAAATATGTTTCTCTTGATTAGAGAAGCTCTCCCTGCTTTTCTCTCCAGGCTGTTACTTCCTCAGCTGTGTTGACTTCGAAGACAGCAATATAAATGTATGATGATAGCGGATAGTGTCGCTCAATGCACACAAATCATCCCACAACATTAAGACCACCTGCTTTTTGTCGCTGGGGCATGGCTACAGTTGCTTGGTGGGAGTTTAGAGAATTGGGCTTGTGCCGCCGCTCGATGATGCTCGACGCCATGAGGTTAATATTAAAGACACCAAGATTTCTCAGTGCAAGTGAAATGTTAGGAGTCAGTACATTTGAAGCTCTATTAAGAAATCTACTGTATATATTTGCAGGCTTAACAATTTTGAGAACAAGATCACTGTGGGCTTAACGGATATAAGGTTTGGCACCACATGCAGTCAGTGTTCATTGTGGAGACACTGGCGTGGTTGTCTGTTCATGGGAAAGTGATTTAGGTGTATTTTTTAAATTTGTTTTTCTCTTCTTTTTGTGTTATGTGACTTGTTTTGCTTCTATGGAGTATGAGTCTGGAATAATTAAGGATCGATTGATTGATCAGATTGAGATCTGGCAGTGTGGAGGTTGCTGCTGCTGCTGCCCTGAGGGGGTGTGTTTTGTCTGCAGTAATAATTAGCTGGTTGGTACGTGTCAAAGTAACCTCCACATGAATGTCAGGGCCTAAGGTTTCCAAACAGAACATTACGCTGCACTGCAATGAAATGATCACAGCTTATCATGTCACCTGTTCAGACAAGCAGACAAATTATTAGTAAGTAAATAAAGTTTATTTTGAAACAAAGAGCAGTCAAAGAGTCCTTAACAAAGGTAAATAGCTAAAAACCAGCCCACGCCAAAGTAAAGCAGACACACAAACACTACCCAGAATGCATTTCTCAACAGATGAGTTTAAGCTGCTTTTAAAGGATGTCAAAGAGTCAAAGGTGTGAAAAGAGCACGGTAAGCTGTTCCACAGTTTAGGCTTGTAAGGAACAATCCACCTTATGTTTCAGACAGAATTATATTGATCAGTTGTTTTAAAGAGCTCACTACACTACGATCAGCTGTAAGTTGTGTCATTGCAAAGTGGAAGCATTTAGAAACAAAACCAAATTGCAGTTAAAGAGCAGGGTCTCTGAGTCACCAATGCTCTGTTGACACAGTAACTGCAGAGCTCCAGACCTCCTCTGGCACTAACATCAGCACAAAGACTGTGCGCTGGGAGCTTCACGGCATGGGTGTCCGAGGCCAAGCAGCTCCTGGCAGCGCAATATATAGGTGGCCCAGTATGTTTTTCCACATTGTGCATATAAATGGATCCACTCAAATATGTTAAACCTTCTCATAGAAGTGTGTTTGGCAGTAAAATCAAAAATATGTGTTTAGATTTCATTTGACAAAAGCAGATGAAATATAGACAGAAAACAGGAAGAAGCAAAAAGTATTGTTTAGTCTAAAGTAAATATAAAAGGCCAAACAACGTGTCTAAAGAGCAGGAATTGACACATTATGTATCATCTGTATAATTTCCATAAAATGCAAAGTTCTTTATTCTGAAGCTCTAACATCACATTTTATATATGTTTGAATAAAAAATACAATTCAGAGATTTAGGGATTATTGCTGAGTGTTAAGACACCTTTGAAGCGATTGATAGGGTACAATTTAGAAAAAAAGTCTTCTGAAAATTCTCCAAGTCTTGTCGATTGTCAGTTTTAAGTTTTTAAGCTGGTGGGTCTTTGTGGGGGAACCTGTGGAGTGTTGGACTCAGTGTTAAAAAATCTTAGCTGTGGCTCTGTGCAACCTCCCTGTGGTGTGACTGAGCCTTTGGTCTTTCCTGAGAAGCTTTTCTCAATTTCTGATGAGTGGATGATGATATGAGCTGCTGCTGGTGGGTGGAAGCCTGGCAGGATTTGTTAGAGCATTTTATGCAGAGGGGTTGTGGTACTGGTAGTGGTGGGGGTGGTGGGATGTCAGCCTCAGCCTTTGCTTGTCTAAAGGGGATCAGTAAAGGAGGGGAGTGAGGAGGGGTTAGGGGTAATGGGATGAAAAAGCTACCCCTCCATGCAATGCCTCACTTCCACCTACTAACCAGCCAACAGTCTCCATTCAGACCGCAGCTGAGTGTGCTTCACCTTTCAGCCCTGCTTAATTCAAACAGGCCACATTTTATTGCGCCCCATTTTGATCAAAAGAACCCGAGACTCCTGCTTCTGAATTAAATGAACACCAAACTGAGTCCTCTTAGCTTTAATTAAGGAGGAACTGGATAAGCTTGATCTAATAGATATTAGGCAATTTTAAAGTCTGCCAGGGAACTGGGCCGCAGTGCTCCGTCACCACCACGACAGACTTTTTGTTCACTCAATTTCAACTCAGCCCACACGAGTACTTACCAGTGTCTGTCCAAGACTGATTTGAGCATTTCTTTTTAATTGGAAGAAGTTGATAGAAGCTCAGCTTGCTCACTGGTATGAAGGTGGGTATTAAGCCTGTTGTCGTGCTGGGCTTTAGTCTCTTCCTGTGTGTTCAAATTAAGTTGTTTCCCAAGGAAACAATGATCAAAAAGAAGAAAAACAAAAGCCTCCATAAAATTGTTAAAAGGAGTTTGTGTGGTTTAATTTTTATTAATTACCTTCCATGAAAATTGCTTCAATTTGAATGTAAGTTGTTAAGTCAAAATTCAGCACAACACAAGTCGTCTTCTGTAACCTCAAACTTGTTTTCATACTGACAGGTCGCAGCACCTGTAAAGTTTAGCCACAGACTGACAAACAGGCCATAAATGTGTCTCAAAGTAGCGACGCGAGTGAGCCGCTACAAGAAGAACAAGTTAATTGTGAATGAATCAGGGTCCCAAACACACATGCAGAGTTCAAGTAATTAGTCTGTGTGATTAAAGGCAGCTCCAGGGGAAGAGTATTTAATTTAAATTAAATGAGTGTGTGTCCCTGTTATTGTTGGCCCGACAGAGCCTGCGGTCTCTGTGGTTTGTTTGATTGACTGTGCGGTATGAACGTCTTGCCTTTCTGTGACCTTGTGTGGACACAACTGTAAAGTGTTGGTTAATCATACATAAATGTAATACTTCTGACAGTAGTTTCACACTACAGTAAGCTTGTTAATATTATACTAATACTTAGTGAAGAACTCTTGGAGTGGAGCTGCTTTCACTGAGTTTCACTAGACTGAAAGTTGATATTCAGATAAAACTTGTCATTGTAACTGACCCTAAAAACCTCAGAAACATGGTGTCTAACCAGATGCTTACTCTGGCATTACCTGGGTGTCTGGTAACACTGTGAGGAATCTCGGAGCCATTTTATGGCCTTCAATGTGCATATTACACTCATATGTAGGACCGCTGTCTTTAATCTGCACAATATCTCTAAGAATAGAAGCATCCTATCTCAGAGTGAGTAATAGATGCTGATGATGTATTACTCATGCATTAAGTACTTCTAGGCTGGACTATTCAGTATTATCAGGATTTTAATTAGTCCTGTTGTGATAAAGCTTGTAGTTAGGGCTGGATCAGGATCACGTGACCTTGAACTCTCCCTTAGTTATGCTGCTACAGATTTAAGCTGCTTTTTAATTTTTCTCTGCTTTCTTCCGTCCCGGTTTCTTCCTGCAAAAAGGGAGTTTTTTCATCCCACTGTCACATAGTGCTTGTTCATAGGTGGTCACGTGCTGGGGTTTTCTCTGAGCGGTTGTGGCGCAGTGAAAGAGGGGGTCATCTACCACGGTTGGTGGATTGATCCCCTGCTCCTTTAGTCTGCATGTCAACGAATCCTTAAGCGTGATACTGAACACGTCGCCCCTGATGTACAGTGGGGCAAAAAAGTATTTAGTCAGCCACCGATTGTGCAAGTTCCCCCACTTAAAATGATGACAGAGGTCAGTAATTTGCACCAGAGGT
>NW_024582661.1:307419-317019 GCF_018398535.1 Haplochromis burtoni | reverse complement strand
CATCCCCGAACCCTCCAAAACAATCAATGGGACGCTTTGTTTGGGGTGTCTGGACGCCGGCCAGAGAGCAGAACCTGTGAGCAGGACTCACACAAACAGCACTGCTCAAAGTTACCAGATCCCTGTTTTGGCACCAGACAAGTTTAAACACAAAGTGCCAAGGGGAGGGAGGAAGGGGGAGAGGGAGGAGAAGATGAAGAAGAGGAGGGTGGGATGGGGACGAGTGGAGAGGGGGGCTCATAGAGGAAGTGAGACAGAGAAGCATGTTTGACACGGCTTTAATCCTTCAGTTTTCACTCAAGCGCTTCCAGCACTGTAATAATACAGGGCCTTAGCAGAGGAAGTGCAGGGAATAAATCAAAGACCAAAAACAAGTGAATGTCTACTTCACTGTAACACAACACACACACACACACACACCAACAACACCACACACACACACACACACACACACACACACACACACACACACACACACACCATGTACACAAGGAAATGTTTGCAGATAAGAGTCTAGAAGGTGACAAAGAGAAGACAAAGGCAGATGATGCTCTATCTTCTTTTAGAAAAAAAAACTAATTTGAAGCAGAAGCTACAAAGTTACAGTTTTCATTATGTAATTATGTAAATATGAGGTTTCACAGGATAATCGACCTGTTATTTCAGTGTATTCAGGGCTTAAACCAGTGATTTTAGTGACAGTCTGCTACGATTTGTCTCTGAAATTACTTTCTGATAGCTTATCTGATAACATCTTGATTATTTTCCAAGTGAAACATACAGTACATTAGAAACATATTTCCACAGACTAAATTGAAATATTTAATTTTCCATTTTTTGCCCACCGTGGAAAATATAAAGACTTTATGATTATATGGACGAATTTAGGTATGTGATTCTTCATCTGCTTACTACTAAAGAAATACCCTGCTTGGGCTTTGTTTCTTGCATGCTGCCGCAGCAGAGCGTTTTACTACTACTAAATAAAGTAGTAGTAAAACTTTAACGTAACACAGTGCTTTTTGCAAACTGTAGACACACTTTCTATTAGAAAACTAAATTAGAAAACAACAACCCATTTCATCTATTCAAGTCGTATATTAACTGATACTCTGCAGCAACAGTAGCCAGAACAACACAGCTCTCAGTGAACCGGGGCTCTTAAAGGTTAGACCATGTATGAGGAGAGACATCGCCTTAATTATGTCCTCTGCCAATTCACATTCTTGGATGGGGGACTCGGGCAGCGCTCCAGAGGTAGACGCAGCGCTGGGAAACTGAGCGCGAGGAGAATCTCCACTGAAAGGAACCAGACCATCCTTCAAAGAGGTCATTCTCCATGGAAGGATACTTCGCTGAAGGAACGGAGGGCAAGCGAAGCATTTTGGGCCAGAAAAGGAGGAAAAGAGAGATGCTTAGTTGGTAACAAGACAAGTTGCCAGCTCTGAAGTGTGACACTGCTTCCAGCCCACAACTCCAACCCCTCTGGGCCTCTGGGTGCCAGGAATGCTCTCAGCTAGGAAGTGGCGCCAGGGAAAAGATTAAACACACACTGTGGCTGCAGCACTGCCAAGGCTGTGTACAGCATTGTGTGTGTGTGTGTGTGTTTAATATATATTATATACACACACACACACACACAACACAACACACACACACACACATAGTATATATATATATATATATATATATATATATATATATATTATGTATATATATGTGTGTGTTGTGTGTGTGTGTGTATATAGTAATATGTTGTGTAATATATATATATATATAACACACACACACATATAATATATATATATATATAGTGTGTTGTGGTGGTATATATATATATATATATTAATACACACGCAAACTTATATATATATATATATATATGTATTATATATAATATAATATAACACACCACTATAATATATATATATATATCACACACACACACATATATATATATATATATATATATATATGTGTGTTGTGTGTGTGTGTGTGTATATATAGTGTGTGTATATATATTATATATATACACCACATAATACACCACACACACACACACACACACACACATATATATAATATATATATATAATATATATATATATATATATATATATATATATAGTAGTATATGTTATAATATATATATTATAATAATATATATATATGTATATATATATATATTAATTAATATATGATATATATATTTATAAATATATATATGGTATGATATAATATATATATATATAATATATGGTATATATATTATATATATAAATATTATGTATTAATATATATATATGTGATATATATATATATGATTATATGTATATATATATATATATGTATATATATATGTATATATGATATAATATGTTATATATATATATATATATATATATATATATATATATATATATATATATATTATATATATATATATATCTATATAATTATAATATATAATATATTATATATGTGTGTGTGGTGTGTGTTGTTATACACACACACACACACACACACACACACACACACACACACACACACACACACAATAATATAGTTTTATATATATATATATATATAATATATATATTATATATATATATGTATATGTATATATATATATGTAGTATATGTATTATATTTATATATATATATACATGTATAGTACTATACATATATAATATATATATATATATATATATATATATATATATATATATATATATATATATATATATAATATATATATATATATATATATATATATATATATGGTGTGTTGTGTGTTGTGGTGTGTGTTGTGTGTGGTGTGTGTGTGTGTGGTGTGGTGGCGAGCTATACGTAATACAAGCAGAGGCGAGATGGTTAGTTTAGTCATTAGTCAACAGCAAGACTTTTTGCATTTATAATTTAATACGTGCACAGATTTTGACGCATTTATTGCTTTTAAGTTAAGAGTGAGACGAGCACAGGCACTGTCTGATAAAAGCTGAATTGTCTGTATTTTAAACACACACTCTGACTCACCTTTTCTAACGTAAAATCCAGCATGTCATCAGAGCCAAATACATTTCCAGTAATAAAGAGACTAATGTAAACAGGTTGTCTCATTATGATTTACAGAGAGGTCTCTCAGAGATGCAGACGGGCCTCCTTTGACTGTAGGTTGAGGCCTCCAAGCCAAGAACATAAATTATCAGCCAGGTTTTGCACAGGAGAAATGCTCAGCTTTGCATTTCTGAAATATCAACAAAGCCTGGCTTTAATGGTAAGGAAAATCAAATAATTCATTGGCATGAATTATATGGACACAAAGAATCTTTACAATGAAGTGCTTGATATAAGGAAATATATACTCAAACCAGACTATATGGATTTCTTTTTAAAGCTTTCTCTGGGTCTTAGTGGCTAAGACTGAGAGAAAGGTCAGGACAAAGAGCAAGAGAGAGAACAAATCACTGAGACTGGTCTAATTAGACCACAAAGTTGCCATCAAATCTCCCAGCTGAATCCCAGAAAATGTCAACAAAGTCATGGTGGATAAAGATCAGAAAGACTGTGTGACCAAGTTACTGAGAGGACAGAGACATCACCCAGCACTGTGACACTAACCCAGGCCCTCTGAGTCCTCCTGAACTGTGAAGTGACAGTTTATCAGCTATTTACCCTCCTCTCTGTATGCTGGAAGATGTTATTTTGAATTTTAAGGTGAGATGGGATAACAAAAAGAAAACAAAAAAACAAGACTAGCTGCATCTCACTCAAGGAACACAAACCTCTCTAAAGAAAAAGACACAGCAGGTTTCACCTTCAGACGGCTAAAAGCTAGCAGAGAGACAGAGAGAGACATAAGCTAATTAACGAAAACCAGGAAGTGGCTTTTTTATGTCAGCACTGTCCGTGTTACTCTTGCTCTTTAGCAGACGTCACAAAGATATTCGTGTGTTAAACACTAATGTGCTGGTTAAACGCTGAGCCAATGAAAACGAAGGGCTTAGCAAGCAGTTTAGCTGAAGTGCTTTACCATAATGAGAACACTACGTTCAAATCATATGTTTTACTGTTCTCATGATAGTGTGAGATTAACCAATATACTGTGGTGTTACATTAAATATATAGCCAAGAGGAACAGACACTGAAGTTTAAGCCAGGCCTTAAACCTACATGTATATCATTTAATCCAACACCTAGCCATGCCGTCTGCCTTTACAAACATTTGTGAAAGAATCAGTCATTTGCAAGAGCTCACCAAATTTGAGTACGGTACAGTAAAGTAAACAAATCAGTTCATAAAATTTCTTCCCACCTAGATATTCCTCCACCAGCTATAAGCGGCATTACTGCAAAGTGGAAGTGTTTAGAAAACACAGCAACTTAGGCTACGTCCACCCTAATGCGTTTTTGTTTTGAAAACGTGTCGTCTTCTGAAAACGACTGAAAACTCTAGTGTGGATGGGGAGCGTTTTCAGACGAAAACGTCGTTTTTCAAATGTATCCGGGCTAGTGTGGACTTAGCCTTAGACAATGTAGGGTTACAGAGTGGGGTCGCCAAGTGTTGAGGCTCAAAGTGCGTGAAAGTCTCCAACACTCTGCTGACTGAATGACTGCAGAGCTCCAAACGTCCTCTGGCATTAACATCAGCACAGAAACTGTGCACCAGGAGCTTCGTGGCATGGGTTTCCATGGCTAAGCAGCTCCTGCAGGTTGTCACTAGCCCCAGGTGTAATACCAAGGGGCTACTGACAACATGAACACACACCTACTGAAATCTGTGGACTTCTTCCTAACCTTACATTTAACTGTACACAAGATTGTAAGATTCTAAGGATACTTGAATGTCCTTAGAAGATTTTTGGTTATATTTTTTAGTGTAGCAATGTTAATCGGCTGGTTGCTCCAAAAATATGGCTGAAACACCTGAAACATGGATTTCTGTTTACTCGAGTATGCACATTCAAATTTCCCAGTAACTTTCCTCGAGCGCCATTTAGAGTCTTAACTGAAATGTCTCAATCACTGTATATTTTTCATTTTTTGTGGATTTTTTTTGTGGACAGACTGGCGACCTGTCCAGGTTGTACCCCGCCTTTCGCCCTATGACAGCTGGGATAGGCTCCAGCGCCCCCCGCGACCCTGAAAAGGATAAGCGGAAGCAAATGGATGGATGGATGGATGGAATTATTTCCCTGCCCTCTTGTGCCTCTTTCCTGTGTGATTACCTGTTCCTCCTGGATTTCTTTCACAGTTCTGTTTCCGGAGTTTTTCCTTTCTTTGCTCTTCCTGTGTACCAAACCCCTTATTAGCTCAGTTAAGTCTGTGAACCTTTACCTGATCTGCAAAGTTACGCCATCCAAGTTTAATAATTTTAGCCTTTTCACCAAGTTAAAAAAAGGGCTGTAAGTTATTAATAAATGCATGCTAAACTCATGATATTTCCAGCAGCCTCAGCTGTACTTTGTGTTTGGTGCTAATTAGCAAATGTTAGCATACTAAAATGCTAAAATTAGCATGCCAAGTTTAGCATGCTAGATCTTTTTATAGTTAGTACTGTCTGAAATATGGACATTATTTATATTATGTCAGCACTGACGGTGTTGCTCACTCTTGCTCAGAGCAACTTTAGCAGATGTCACACACACACATTAAACACTAATGTGCTGGTTAAACACTGAGCCAATGACAACACCTCCTGTTACAGTGGGGATGGGAAACACATTAGACCTACTATAAAAATAGCATTTATCATAATGACAGTGGAGAGCTGATAAACAATGGCACTCAAACAGCCATTCATCACATGTCTAATGATAGCACCCAAAGAACATCTCACTCAAGCACAACAGCATTTAATCTGTGACCTGGAGAGGCTGATGCTGCTTCAGAGGGGGCTGTGTGTTTCGCTGCAGAACTGTGTCATGCTGGGGGGGGGAACCTCTGGGTAAGAAGGTAATGAGGTTGAGCAGAGCCTGTCTTAGTTGTTCAGAAGAAACGCACTATAGTATGTGCAGCATGCACCGAGTACTCAGTACATCAAAGAGCACAAAGCCGGGGTCCCATTTCTAAGATCAGCAGGAAGAGCATAAATTAAAAATCACTTCGGAGGGATAAGGCCTGCAAATGTGTTTGCAGTTCGCAGCCTTTACAGCTCCGACCTGCGAGTCGCTCTGCAAACTTACAGGTTTGTTTTTCTTATTTGCATACTTGAGGAAAGATATAAATAAAAAAAAATGAAAAGAAATACCAAGAGAAAATCAAAAGCATATTAATCAGAAATAAATATTACAAAATAACGATCAGTTATATTCTGTACAAAATGTCTCAGAAGGTCCATGTTCATGTCTGTCTTATTGCTACTGACATATCTGCCTAACTATGTCTTATACATATACAGTGGGGCAAAAAAGTATTTAGTCAGCCACCGATTGTGCAAGTTCCCCCACTTAAAATGATGACAGAGGTCAGTAATTTGCACCAGAGGTACACTTCAACTGTGAGAGACAGAATGTGAAAAAAAAATCCATGAATCCACATGGTAGGATTTGTAAAGAATTTATTCGTAAATTAGGGTGGAAAATAAGTATTTGGTCACCTCAAACAAGGAAAATCTCTGGCTCTCACAGACCTGTAACGTCTTCTGTAAGAAGCTTTTCTGTCCCCCACTCGTTACCTGTATGAATGGCACCTGTTTGAACTCATCATCTGTATAAAAGACACCTGTCCACAGCCTCAAACAGTCAGACTCCAAACTCCGCCATGGCCAAGACCAAAGAGCTTTCGAAGGACACCAGGAAAAGTATTGTAGACCTGCACCAGACTGGGAAGAGTGAATCTACAATAGGCAAGCAGCTTGGTGTGAAAAAATCAACTGTGGGAGCAATCATCAGAAAATGGAAGACATACAAGACCACTGATAATCTCCCTCGATCTGGGGCTCCACGCAAGATCTCATCCCGTGGGGTCAAAATGATCATGAGAACGGTGAGCAAAGATCCCAGAACCACACGGGGGGACCTGGTGAATGACCTGCAGAGAGCTGGGACCAAAGTAACAAAGGTCACCATCAGTAACACACTACAACGGCAGGGAATCAAATCCCGCAGTGCCAGACGTGTTCCGCTGCTGAAGCCAGTGCATGTCCAGGCCCGTCTGAAGTTTGCCAGAGAGCACATGGATGATACAGCAGAGGATTGGGAGAATGTCATGTGGTCAGATGAAACCAAAGTAGAACTTTTTGGTATAAACTCAACTCGTCGTGTTTGGAGGAAGAAGAATACTGAGTTGCATCCCAAGAACACCATACCTACTGTGAAGCATGGGGGTGGAAACATCATGCTATGGGGCTGTTTTTCTGCCAAGGGGACAGGACGACTGATCCGTGTTAAGGACAGAATGAATGGGGCCATGTATCGTGAGATTTTGAGCCAAAACCTCCTTCCATCAGTGAGAACTTTGAAGATGAAACGAGGCTGGGTCTTCCAACATGACAATGATCCAAAACACACCGCCCGGGCAACAAAGGAGTGGCTCCGTAAGAAGCATTTGAAAGTCCTGGAGTGGCCTAGCCAGTCTCCAGACCTCAACCCCATAGAAAATCTGTGGCGGGAGTTGAAAGTCCGTGTTGCTCGGCGACAGCCCCAAAACATCACTGCTCTCGAGAAGATCTGCATGGAGGAATGGGCCAAAATACCAGCTACTGTGTGTGCAAACCTGGTAAAGACCTATAGTAAACGTTTGACCTCTGTTATTGCCAACAAAGGTTATGTTACAAAGTATTGAGTTGTATTTTTGTTATTGACCAAATACTTATTTTCCACCCTATTTACGAATAAATTCTTTACAAATCCTACCATGTGGATTCATGGATTTTTTTTTCACATTCTGTCTCTCACAGTTGAAGTGTAATTACTGACCTCTGTCATCATTTTAAGTGGGGGAACTTGCACAATCGGTGGCTGACTAAATACTTTTTTGCCCCACTGTATCCATCAGGTATTAAGACATCAAGGTTAGTGCAGATATGTCAGTAGCAATAAGAGAGACATGAACATGGACCTTCTGAGACGTTTTGTACAGAATATAACTGATCGTTATTTTGTAATATTTATTTCTGATTAATATGCTTTTGATTTTCTCTTGGTATTTCTTTTCATTTTTTTTTATTTATATCTTTCCTCAAGTATGCAAATAAGAAAAACAAACCTGTAAGTTTGCAGAGCGACTCGCAGGTCGGAGCTGTAAAGGCTGCGAACTGCAAACACATTTGCAGGCCTTATCCCTCCGAAGTGATTTTTAATTTATGCTCTTCCTGCTGATCTTAGAAATGGGACCCCGGCTTTGTGCTCTTTGATGTACTGAGTACTCGGTGCATGCTGCACATACTATAGTGCGTTTCTTCTGAACAACTAAGACAGGCTCTGCTCAACCTCATTACCTTCTTACCCAGAGGTTCCCCCCCCCCCCAGCATGACACAGTTCTGCAGCGAAACACACAGCCCCCTCTGAAGCAGCATCAGCCTCTCCAGGTCACAGATTAAATGCTGTTGTGCTTGAGTGAGATGTTCTTTGGGTGCTATCATTAGACATGTGATGAATGGCTGTTTGAGTGCCATTGTTTATCAGCTCTCCACTGTCATTATGATAAATGCTATTTTTATAGTAGGTCTAATGTGTTTCCCATCCCCACTGTAACAGGAGGTGTTGTCATTGGCTCAGTGTTTAACCAGCACATTAGTGTTTAATGTGTGTGTGTGACATCTGCTAAAGTTGCTCTGAGCAAGAGTGAGCAACACCGTCAGTGCTGACATAATATAAATAATGTCCATATTTCAGACAGTACTAACTATAAAAAGATCTAGCATGTTAAACTTGGCATGCTAATTTTAGCATTTTAGTATGCTAACATTTGCTAATTAGCACCAAACACAAAGTACAGCTGAGGCTGCTGGAAATATCATGAGTTTAGCATGCATTTATTAATAACTTACAGCCCTTTTTTTAACTTGGTGAAAAGGCTAAAATTATTAAACTTGGATGGCGTAACTTTGCAGATCAGGTAAAGGTTCACAGACTTAACTGAGCTAATAAGGGGTTTGGTACACAGGAAGAGCAGAGAAAGGAAAAACTCCGGAAACAGAACTGTGAAAGAAATCCAGGAGGAACAGGTAATCACACAGGAAAGAGACACAAGAGGGCAGGGAAATAATTCCATCCATCCATCCATCCATTTGCTTCCGCTTATCCTTTTCAGGGTCGCGGGGGGCGCTGGAGCCTATCCCAGCTGTCATAGGGCGAAAGGCGGGGTACAACCTGGACAGGTCGCCAGTCTGTCCACAAAAAAAATCCACAAAAAATGAAAAATATACAGTGATTGAGACATTTCAGTTAAGACTCTAAATGGCGCTCGAGGAAAGTTACTGGGAAATTTGAATGTGCATACTCGAGTAAACAGAAATCCATGTTTCAGGTGTTTCAGCCATATTTTTGGAGCAACCAGCCGATTAACATTGCTACACTAAAAAATATAACCAAAAATCTTCTAAGGACATTCAAGTATCCTTAGAATCTTACAATCTTGTGTACAGTTAAATGTAA
>NW_024582661.1:172419-302419 GCF_018398535.1 Haplochromis burtoni | reverse complement strand
GTGTAGCTTTTTAAAGGCGGATTGATGTAAGCTTCCTCTTGGAAAATAAGAATGTTTCAGTCTTTAAATAGACTGCTTCAAAATAATCAAATACAGATTATGGTGTTATTCTGCGATTACGGTGGCTGCAGTAGTGGCATTTCAACAAAAGCCACTTAGGATTAATTAAGACACATGAACTTTTGCATCAGCCTTATTCTGACATTTTGCTATAAATGCTTAGAATAGAAATGATTGTACATGCTTCTTTCACTGCTGCTGTTGATTTTTGCGCATTTTTAAATAATTTGTTGGCATAAAAAGGGAAAAAGAGAATGTTTGTACAGCTCAAAGTGTTTGAACATTGTCAAAGTGTTTTGGCAATTTATATTTATGATGACGATAAAGCAAGAGATGTGCCATGTACATTTAAACTGGTCCTAAATGTTAGGAGAACATTTAGCAGAAAGGAATTAGGTTTTCAACAATGCAGTGCAAACTGTTTGTTGTGTAACTGTATGCTGGCTTTGGCCCTTTGTCACTGGGCAGAAAGCCAAATGATCCAGGTTAGGAAGTACATTTGTGTTAGACTGTTTCTATCAACTGGATTTAGAGCAACATTGAAGCTGTAACAGACCCCAAAAAAAAAAAGGTTTTGTGCTTGTTAGCCACGCACTGGACTTCCCTGTGTGCTCCTTACTCACATCAAGGCTGTTTTCATTATAATTTTACTCCTCAGTGAGCAGTGCTCCGACTCGTACTGTTCAACTTCCAGCTCATACTTGCTGATGAGCATTTTTACTTTATTGTAAATGGGCTCACAGTGGGGGGAAAATAACCCAAAAATATCAGCTCAGCAAAGTCATAAGTCAGTGCAAATGTTGGCCTGATATGATGCAACATAATGTCTACATTAGAAAGTGGACTCTTTAGTAAAGACCTAACACACAAATTCATGCAGTCAAGACATCATGTGCAACAGCAGGAGTAAAACAACACTGGATTCAGAGCTGAACATTTGAAGTGTACTGATAATTAAACGCTACCAGGATCTGGTTTTAAAAACAAGAGATCCGCTGAGCTGAGAATTGCTGAAAGTGGTGAATTTGAGACTCGAGGCTTTCAGCGTGGCATGTATAATGAAGTAGC
The DNA here is from genome assembly GCF_018398535.1 of Haplochromis burtoni. Lineage (NCBI taxonomy): Eukaryota > Metazoa > Chordata > Actinopteri > Cichliformes > Cichlidae > Haplochromis > Haplochromis burtoni. The sequence continues at coordinate 301,291 of NW_024582661.1, read as the reverse complement.
ATCTCTGCTTCCGGACAAAGAAAGCAAAGAGTGAGCTGTGAATACAGGCGTGAAATTGCTGATTAGAAAGTTGGAATGTATTGAAAGAAAACATACACTTGTTCTCTCTTAGGCTGGCATTCATTTCTTATCTACTCTGGCACAAAACAAGAAAAACACCCGTCTGAGCCAAGAACAAGTAAAAAGGTGTTATTATTATAATATTTATCAAAACACCAATTTGTACATTATTGTGGCTACTGTCTTTGCTTTATATCACCGTCCTGAGCATTAGGAAAGATGCTGCTACACTGTGTGGAACAGCTGTGTAAAGCCACCACCATTCACCTCCATGCACCGTCATCTGTCCTGCTGTTACAGCTGCTCCGTGTGTTGGCGAGACTCAAGTTTAGATTATTATAATATACTTTGGAGGATAAAAACATCCTGTTATTTCAATTACATTATGATGGCGTGGCATATTTTTCCTCAACTTCCCCAAATCAAATGTATGTGTGTGTGTGTGTGTCAGATCAAAGTCAAGGATTGCTTAATACTAATATTATTTATTATTTAAAACACATTAATGAGCTGCAACATTGCTCTACATTCCTATATGACTGTGAACACTGGCACGTCTGAGTCACTCCTATGTATACATGCCTGCTTTTTTCAAATGCTGCAGCACCAACTGTTAACTCATGTCTGAAAATAGTCCCCGAACAAATACAGCGTTTACTTTCCTCTGAGTAACCGACTGCATCTAGCTTCTTCGAAGTGTATTACTTCCTAAATCAAAGTGGATTTTTTAGTGACGCGTGCTTTGACATTTGTGTGATTGGGAAGGCTGGTAAGCTGAGAGGCGCAGATCGACTAATGCCTCGTTGTTTTTCATCTTTTAAAGATTTTTCGTGACAGCGTGACATAAAACCTGGAGTACATTCAGCCTTCTTCATCCAACCCACACACCAGCACTTCGCAATCGTCCCCATCGCTCTACTATTGGCTACCGTTTTGAAGCACTGAGTACAGCGTTTTGGCCGTCGACATGTTTTCTTTAGAGCAGCAAACAACCATATTTGGACGAGAAGGTGGAGTGCTGTGTTCGTTAGTAAGCTGCATCCGTAGGCTGTACGTATGCATCCTGCAGACACAGATATCTGATTGTTAGTGCAGCTTACATTTAAACAAAAATAATGCACGTATTTCACTCACTGGGAAAACAAATGGAGCCCAGACTTCTTGGGTGGGTTGTTAGCTCAGTTAACTGCACGGTAAGACATAATATTTTCCAGGAAATCACCACGAGTATGCTCCAGGGGTCAAATTCAGAAGATCAATATCAGAATAGCAGGTAGTGATCAAGTTGGCAGCCACCCGTCACACAGCAGTCTTTATAATGCATAACTTCAGGCCCAAATACAGGTGAAGTATGTTAGTTATGGAAAGTTCATCACTACTCTAAAGAGGCCAAACCTGTTTGTATACCAGGCTGTAATTGTGATTTTTGATACCTTTAAGTTTGTCATTTTAAAACTGAAGTCTATGGAGACTCATTCGTTTTTTCAGTCCTGGAGGTCGGTACTTGGTTTCTGCTAAGAGAAGTTTCAAAACTGCCATTTTTTAAACGTTTTTCTTTTTCTCCTCTGTTTCTCAGATGGTGTCCACTCAGTCTCAGCTCAGTGCATTCTCCAAGTCACCATCATCACAGATGAAATGCTGTCCAACAGCATCACGTTGCGATTGGCCAACACCTCCCAGGAACATTTCCTGTCCCTGCTGCTGTCTCAGTTCTTGGACGGCGTGGCATGGGTCCTGTCCGCTGCCCCTGAAGACGTTGTGATCTTCAACATCCAAGATGACACGGACGTCAGCGCTCGCATCCTCAACGTCAGCTTGTCGGTGGCTGTGCCCGTGTTTGGGGAGGGACACCAGCGTCCCGGTGGGCTCGGTCACGGAGGCGACGGGCCGGGGAGAGGGGCTGAGCCTGGGGAGTTTTTTGGCTCGGAGGAGCTCCAAGAGAGATTGTATTTGAACCGCAGCCTTCTCGCTCAGATTTCCTCCCAGGAGGTTCTTCCCTTTGATGACAACATCTGCCTGCGCGAGCCGTGTGAGAACTACATGAAGTGTGTGTCGGTGCTGAAGTTTGACAGCCTGGCGCCCTTTGTTGCATCCGATACCATCCTGTTCAGACCCATCCACCCCATCGCTGGGCTGCGCTGCCGCTGTCCCACCGGCTTCACGGGGGACTACTGCGAGACTGAGATCGACCTGTGCTACTCGAAACCGTGTGGACCTCATGGCGTGTGCCGCAGCAGAGAGGGAGGCTATACCTGCGAGTGCTTTGAGGACTACACAGGTGAGACACTTCACTGAACACAATAAGCACACTCTTAGACACAACTTAATTCAATAATTGACCCAGTTATGTTGCGTTCATGTTAATAGACATATGAAAAGAAAAGCTGTCAGCTTTCGGCCTCTTTGCCTTCTTCCACATGTGGTGTTTTCTTAACTAGTATCTAACTCATGGGCCTGATCCACCACAAGGCTAACACAGAGAGACAAAGACCACCACTCATTTTTTTCCTTTGCTACTCTTGTGTAATGCGTCCTTGGGTTTCTTGAAAGGCACTGTACAATTTGACAGTGTTTGAATTTAACAAAAGTGGGGAAAACAGTTTGTTGGTTTCACCTTTAGTTGCAACGATTTTCTGGCATAGTTTGCAAAGTACTGTGCTTTGTTGGAGGTTGTTGAAGTAGGTCTGTTTTGAGGTACTAAATCGTCAACAGGCATTCTTGTTGGCTCACTAGGGAAGGTAAAAGCATCGTGCTGCTGTACAAAGTTGTGTTATGGCATTTTTATATCACATAAAGATTTATACGAGTATAATTGTGGACGGTGTTTGCCCTGGGATAGACTGGCGGCCTGTCTCTCGCTCTATGTCAGCGCCCAGCAACCTCGAAGTGAAATAAAAAGTTAAAACCTAAAATATTGTATTAAAAACCCTCCTCTAAACTTCAGTTGCCAGGTTTTGCACCATTCTGCTGTGTGCAGAAATGAAGTTTTAGCAAACTGTCACTTTCAAGCTCCATGAATTCCTGCTGAAAAGCACCTGTCTTCAAGTGTTTGGTCCCACTAGAAAGTGAAGCAGACCAGTTTCTGCCAAGCTGTTCACATGTCTGCTTGTCTCTTCACAAACTCCCACGGGGGCTTTAATGTCTGCATCTGTCCCTTTCACTCCCCTTTTCAGCTCTTTATACCCACAGACCGTCCACTTCACTAATAACCCGCTCAGCAGACACAAGCTGAGTGATGACTTATTTGATTTATCCTCATGCAGTAAGTCACAGCAGAAGTAAGCATAAAAACACGAGCTGATTAACTGCTACACATCTGTGTGACCTCTGACTCACTTACCGGAACAAGATCCATAAATATCAGAATACTTTTTCTCCTTCTCTGTTTGTGTATTTGTGTCACAGCCACTGAATAAACTGTATAGTTATAGACATTCACACCTACACTTATGGGCTCAGCAGTGGACGGGGTCTCAAAACTAAGATCCGAGGAACAGGAAAAGTGATGATAAAACAGCTCTGTTTGCTCTCTCATGTTTTTTTCTGAGACTGGGGACATTAAAAAAAAGTTGTTTACTGTGTTTTTCAAAAAAAAAAACAACAAGACCACCAGAGCCCTGAGTGGAACAAGGGGAGGAAATTATTAAATATACATGGCTACAGATGGAGCGTGTCCCCTAGCTGTGAAATACCCCACGGCTGAACAAAAAAGCATCACAGAGCGCACACAATGTCGAGACGGAGAGGACAGAAGCTTCCATTTCCAGTGATAATGAAGGATTAATTTATCACTGTTGGCAGCAGAATGGTGAAGCAGTTGCAGGAATTGTAATTCATTCATTGCTCTAAAAATTATTCACGTCTTCAAAGGGTTAAAGAGGGTCCGCTCATTCGGTTTATAGTTAAGGGGAAAAGGGGGAAGTTGAAAAGGAGTTTAAAGAGAGTGAGAGCTAAAATATGCTAATTCATACAGTTTGAATATTAGGCTAGTTACCCTGTCTTTTTGTTGAGAGGTTAAGTGGGTCAAATACTGACTTTTTAATGTGATTTAAAGTTTCATCTTGTCTTTGAAGCCCCCATGATCGTATATTTATGATTACAGAGGAGCATTTTAACACCCTCTTTTCATCTTAGCTTGTTTATAACACAGAATAATATATACATATCTATATATGTGCACTTTATATGTCAATAATTAATATTCACAGTCAGAAGCTATGTGTAAGTGTAAGATATAGACTGTATATAAAAGATGGAGAATGTCACCTGCTTATGCTAACTAGCTTCTTTTTTAGATTATATGTTTTTGTTAGTTTGCCTGCTAATTAAACTTAGCACACAACTGCATCTTAGGCCTCTGAAAGTTTTTCTCTATATCAGCTATTATAGCTTTATTATGTTGCCTAGCAACCACCTACCAAAAGGCTAAATATGTTCCTTTCATGGTGTTTATGCATCTACAACACCTTAAGTTTTGATTTATTCATAAATACATTCAATAAATCTGTGTGATGTAAGGCATGCAGTTAATAAATAGCATTATTAAAAACCCAGCAATACAAAATATTATGAAGGCATATTTTATTTAATTTTTTTAATATTTTTTTTTATTCTCTATTTTGCATGCTGAAGCAGAAAATGCCCTTACAACAGCTTAAAACGACTATAAATCTTTTATTAAGTGTTGACATATCTCATACATATTCCATAAAAGGGTGTAAAATAAAGAGTGCACATTACATATTTATTCTTTACTTACTGAAGGGATGATACTTAAATAAGAGACAGTTGTTTTGGAGCTGATTAGTTTATGCGCAGATGTGTAGCAGCTGTGGAATCAAGAATGCAAACCTGGTGAAGGAGCACTTCACTTCCTGAATAATCCGAAGATGATTACATTGACTAAGATCTGCTTGAAAAGGCCTCTAGTTTAAAAAAAGAAAGAGCTGAACTGAAGAATTGCTGAAAACCCCGCTGTTGTTTTTGTGCTCTCATTAATAGCGTTGCTTCCTTTGTTCCTCATCAGGCAATGAAAGATTTTTTTTCACCTAGAGCTGCTCACAAAGACTCAAATAGTGTCGGCATTTGAGTGTGTGGGCTGGGTGGCTCCGAGTCCAGGTTGAGTGGCACTTACATATTCTTGCACAGTTGTGGGTGTTGGAGCTGTACCGCAGGTGCTTTTAACGTGAATCAGCAGAGAGGGAGTGAATGTGCGAGTGGGTGAAGTGGGCGTATTTTTGTCCACAGTTAGCTAGATTCATTTGCATCACTTGATGAGGTTTAGACCCCGATGCAGAGCATTACCTGAATATGATGCAGCGGTTTACAGTTTAAGATGTCTCACTTAATCGGTTTGATCACCCAAGGTCATTTATACACGGTTATACATGACGTATTCTCTGATGTACAACTCCTGCTGCCGTTCCTCAGTTCATCGCTCTCTACACTTCGATGGGGCTCAGTGAGTGTGTGTGTGTGTGTGTGTGTGTGTGTGCACGCTCTAAATTGCTCGCTCTGTCTCTTTCAGGTGGGTGGCTAAGTGCTGTATAGCTGTGATTTTGTGTAAAGAAAGGTGGATGGACAATCTGTGCAAGGTTTATGTGTTAATGGTGCGTGTGCGTGCGTGCTGGGCAACTGTTGGACTGTAGGCGTCACCAGATGGTAGCAGGACAGAAAATGAAAAAAAGAAAAAGAAACAAAAATGTATAACAGCCATCATCGTAGCTGTTTTTCAGAAACACGGAGTAAATGATTTGGCTCCTCCGATTCATTCTGTAGATGACGAACAACAAGACTGTTGTCCTGCTTTTGCTCTCACACATGGTCGTCTTAAAACACACGGCAGGAAGGATGCTCCTGTTTTCGAGCTCGCTGCGTGAACGTGACTTCTCGTAGGAATCCTGGATGTGTTTGTGTTGATCATTCAGCAGATAACTACTGACCTCCACCTCCCTGTGATGATGAGATTTTTTTTTCCTCTTTGCTAATTCATACAGTCATTGAGAATACATTTGTGGGCTTTTAGTGCAGACATGGTTTGCAACAAAAATATTCACACTCACAGTTACAAATCGCCATGAACTCCTGCCAGACACACTGCAAGCCACTACAATTTTCCTCTGAGAGATGGCATGAATAAAAGTGTTACCTGTCGGTGTGTGTGTGTGTGTGTGTGGTGTGTGTTGTGTGTGTGTGTGTGTGTGTGTGTGTGGTGGTGTGGTAGTGTGTGTGTGTGTGTGTGGTGTGTGTGTGTGTGTTTTGGAGTTTTTTTAATCACAGCATGTGCAAGATGCAACAGCCTCACTTTTTCTAAAGACTTTAGCTTGGGGCATCAGTCGATATGGATTCCCTGAACTGACTACCTCGCGTCTACCTCACTGTGTGCCCTTTGTCTTTATTTAGCAGTCAGTGGTGTAGAGAGGTACACGAAACACCTGTAAACACCTCAACTTCAATTTCAGGGATTACTTGTTTTATGTAAAAAGATCCAGGACATCAAAAACTCACAGAGCATGTGTGGTCTTAATGCATGCAACAGATGATTTGACTAGTGATGAGGAAATCTAATTTAAGTGAACAAGTCACATTTGCCTCATTCTTTGTCCCTGATTTTTCCCTCGTATTTGCCTTAATTTTTTATTAATTAAAATTATTTTTGAGATGATAGAAAATGAACGGAGAGAGAGATGCTGAGTGATCTGATCTCTGTGTTATACGTATGTTTGCGTGTGTGCGTGCGTGCTCGTGTACCCAGATGACAGATACAGCCAGAGGTCATGTATCAGTTGGGCTATCGATCACTTTATCTCATTATTCCCGAGTGGTTGCTCGCTTTAGCTGAACACTTTGCATATGCTCGCCCTGACTTCCTTTCTGTTACAGACAGGATTCTTGTTTGTTCTGTGATAGTGGATTTTACTCCCGGTTACTCTGCGTTTTTCGGTGCGTCCGGAGGGATCCACCCACCCGCTCTGTTTCACTGAGGAGGAGCGCTGATGCTCTTCTGTTACCTAGCAGCTCAGAAACACCCAGCTCTAAGATCTCCGAGGAAACGTCCCCTCTAGGAACGGTTTGCACAGACGGGTGGTGCAGAGCTGCACTACGACCAGATATGTTTTTTTTTATGTATTTACAGCATCCATGCCGTCATACTCACCCTGCTACATCAAACACAACAAAGCGATAGGCAAAACATGCATTTTTTATTGCTAATTGGCCTCAGATGAAGTGCAGCTGAATGTTGTTTTTATGTGCTGAGAGTGTGAGCCATAAGGAGTAGGTGTTGTTTACTGAGATAGCCAAATAATTATTAGGTTATTTTGTCATGTTTTGATTTTCAGGGGTACATTTAGTTTTTTTTTGTTTCTCTCTCAGTGTGACGATCCTGTGGGATTTATGATTATCTAAAAATACTATGAACCCATTTTGCAGATAAATTATCAGAGAAAAACATGAATCATTTTGCTATTTGTGTAGGCAGAGGTGTTAATATGCTATTTTATATTCCATGATGTTATTTGCTTTGAAGCTTTTAGTTCATTTTTACAGTTTGATGGTGCCAAAAGTGACGTCGGCCTTATTTTTAGCTATAAAGTTTAATTATGGTTATTAGCAGAAAAGCTTATCTACAGGGCTTGCTAATAATATATAAAGACTGTGTAATGTATATATTTAGATGTACTCACAAGAAGTAGAAAATGAAGGAGCCCAGTGGTTCCTCCTGTCTAAATTAAAGCGCGATCTCTGAGGTGTCTGTTCAATTTGCTGCTTAATGATTCATGCCGGCAGCAAACAGAGAGTGAGGGCACTGGATGGACTTATAGAGGTGCGTAAACAGAGCACAGGAGATGTGTCTGAATTATTGATCAGGACATTGTGTGGAATTGGGATTGTGAGCCCGTCCCCGCCCTGCTGCGCCGCTCACCTGGCAACACAAAGCTGCCATTTGCAGCACCTGTGGTGCAGGCATCTCCGCAGGGAGCCGGCAAACACTGAGAAGCATTTTACCTCAGATCAGTGAGCATGATCTCTACAAATTGCTACCAAAATGTTCTGACTAATGTGCTTTTCCACAGTAAAGAAAACCTTGATGTTACTGGGACTTTTCTTCAGCTTCAGCTTCAGTGTGTTTGTCCACAGCAACTGCTTAAAGAAACAAAAGTGCTCTATTGCCTAAACAGCAAGTTGCTGAATTAATAACAAGGTTGCCAGCACTGTAACAAGAAGGTTTTATTTTTCAGCTGGCTGGCCATCAGTGGCTGTTTGCTCTCAGGAAGCATCAGTAAGAAGAGGACAGCTAATATCTGCAGGATGACAGGTTGGAGCCACTGTTCACTGCATCTGGAACAGAGCACTGACAGATTTTGACTTTATGCCACTTCAGGAAAGAGCGCACTTAGAAAGTGTTCACGATGGAGACAAAATACACTGTTGTCCAGTTTTGAGATATTTTACTCATTTTTCCATTTAATATTCATTTTATCCCACAACTCAGAGTTGAAGCAGCAGTTTATCTTTTAACCTCCCCATTAACCATCGCATTTTTATTCTGCAACCCTTCGGTGGGCCCTGATCCCCAGCTGGGATGCTAAAAAAGCAGTCTACAGTTCATGGCAGACTGGGTGGTTCCCGGGTTGTTCCTGGCCAAATTCCTCTCATCTGAGGAAAACGTCTTATTAGCGATTATTAATAAGAAGTTATGAATAAAGGAATGAATACTATGTCGATGGTTTTCTGACTGAGAGAAACTGTGCTGTGAGAGCGTATATATCGGCTACAAATGGGCCCAAAAATGTTGTTTCTCAGCATTAATCTCTGCATTCTGAACGTGTCTCTGCTTTTGTGTTTATAAAATCTTTTCTGTTAATCAATAAACCTTCAGAGTCAATATCAGGAAGTCTCGACCGGCAGTTCCTGAATTTATTGAGACTGAATGGATGTTTTCCAACAACGGCAATAAAACAAAAAGGCGTGCTTTCTGTGGACTGTGAATGGAGTGATTAATAGTGAAGGAGTAAATGAAAGGCCTGTGTATCAGTGCTGTTGGATGAAGATGTGAGCTGTGTGTGTGTGCCAGTGTTACAGTAGTGCTGCACGCAGCGGAAGTCTTCCACACTGCTGGCTTAGTGGCTTTGACACAAATTCCTGTTCGCCCGTGGGAGAGCGAGCAGTCTCGCCTCAGCAACCGCTGCAGCCTCCCGTCCCCCAGACCGAGACAAATGGCACATGTGAGACGGACAGCGCTGCAGAGAAGGATGAAGACTCATTCATGGAGTCACAGTACACCGTGTGTCGCTGTCCCACGGCTACCCTGGTCCTTCGCTTCACATTGATCACAGTCTTCCTTTACTGGCCTCATGTGACCTCTAACATCTCACAGTTCATCTCTGTGGATCTGGGACTGCAACTAACAATTCTATCATCACTGATTGAACTCTCAGTTAATCCAAGAACTGCAGGGTTTTTCCTGGCTCTGAATGGGTGACTACATGCGTAAACAGGATCTCAGTCCATGTGCAGTTTTTAGCATTATTCTACACATTTAACTGTTTTTCCTGATAGTTTGTTGATCACAAAATGCCTCTTATGTCTAATGAAACCCTATTTAACAAAACGGATTAACTTGGAGGTGCTAAAAAAGTCCTCTATGCAGACAAAACATCAACAAAAATATTTACCTTCTTATATTTTTGCTTTGGAATAATACTGATTTATTTGATTACCAACATTGCTGTTCGCTTATTTTCTGTTTATCTGTTTATTGATTAGTAAATGTCTTGTTTCCAGCCCGGTAGTTTGCCCAACCCACTATGAAACTTTACCGAACCCCAATGGATCAAAATAGCTAATTCTCGATGGAGTTCTAAAAATGATTTTTTTTTTTTAGAGGAAAGGTAGGAGACAAGCCCTTTTTTGATTTCAAGTGATGAACTCGTCAAGTGTCTGAAAGGTGTGGAAAAAGCAGGGAGTAATCATCGGGAGCCCCCTCAGTCTGCAGCAGAAAGTGCAATCATATCGTTTGAAAGCTTCAGAGTCTGAATGCACTTCCAGCTCGCTGCTTTTCAGCCATCGTGTCATTCTGCTGAATATAATTCAGCACAAACTGCAGCCTTATTCCCAGAGGGAGCAGAGGGAGTCATGCTGGGTGTGATACAGAGGAAAGAGACAGCCTGAAACTGCAGGCACTATCAAAGAGAAGCCAGTGTGCATGATTTCCTCTGATACACTCTGTAAACAGTGTCTCTAATTTATTTTTCATCGTCTCTGTTTCTGTCTAAGAGGTATTTATGAGCTGATATGAGGTGTTACTCTTGTGTAACGGCACATATAGGAGAGTTGCATTGACAGAAAATAGCATATAGCACTGCGACGTCCCAGATGGTATACCTGTCTTGTCACAAGTGATATGAATTCTCATTTCGCTCCCCTTCCTTTCTTCTATCCACCTCCAGGAGAACGCTGCGAGCTGTCGTCCCGCTCAGGCCGCTGTGCGCCGGGGGTCTGCAAGAACGGAGGCACCTGTGTGAACCTGCTGGTCGGCGGCTTTAAGTGCGAGTGTCTACCAGGAGGCTACGAGAAGCCCTACTGTGAGATGACCACACGAAACTTTCCCCCGCACTCCTTCCTGACCTTTAAGGGCCTCCGCCAGCGTTTTCACTTCACCCTCTCGCTCACGTAAGCTCCTCCTCCTCCTTCTCCCTGCAACCAGCTGCAACTCACCTGCGGCACCTGTTCTGCACCATAGCTCTGTGATTCACTCTTCATCGACTCCCACACCCTGTGTCTGCATGCTCACTCACCAATCCTCACCCCCGCAGAAGTGTGCTCTGCCACCTCACATTTATGTAACCATAATGGTGTTTAATAGCATTAATGGGCTCACTGAACAACAGCCATCTCCTGTAGAGCCACTTTAACTTTAGAGTATAGTATCTGTGCTGTGAATACACAATCACTGCTCAAACATACTTTCTGTTTGGCCCGTGTGCTCTGCACAGGCGCGCAGCATGACAAGTAAATGTTAGAAGGAAGGTGACCTGAAGAAGCTATGGTTTTGGAGAGGAGCCCTGCATAACATGGGGATGCTAATCCAACTGCCAAGAGTTAGTCTGATCTTATTACAGTCAGTGTCACCGGTCACTGTGAGCTGTGAGTCAGCAGCTGTCCTATTTTAGCACAGTCTCCCTCACCGGGACAAAGACTGGGAGAGACTAGAAATTGTGTGGCGGCATTACTTAGATTTAACCACCCTTGTGAATGTGTTTTTTTTATTCACAGTTCCTGGTTTTCTCTCCCTATTGTTGGAAAGAAGTCCTTGAATTCTTAGAAGAGTCAACATTTCTAAATGAAAATGTAAAATGTCATTTACATGTAGTCATGGTTTTTGCCGTCTGTTTTTGGCAAAAACTTTCTTCTAATTGCTTTGGTTGCTATTGTAATTGGAATGAAAGTGATGGCTCCTCAATCGGTACTGGAACTGTGAAAATGTGCAGCACAAACCAGAAATGGTTTGCACTCTTTGAAACATGTTAGCTGCAGTGCTGAAGCGCAGCTTTTACTTTGAGGATAAACCTTCTGAATTTACGGTCCGCATCATAGTTTATCATGCTGCACTGCCCCTCAGCTAGCAGTTAATATTTCCAGACAAAGATGCAAACTCTTTGCAACCAATTTAATTCAAGAAGAGCCACCAACTTCCAGGAACCACTCCCCATATACATGTTCTCCTAGCAACCAGCAGTTGTTACACATCCACTATGGTGCACAACTCCTGAGTTTTGCACATGTGAGAAACGTCACATGAAAAACTTCAGTAGGAGTATAATCAGAATACAACCATTTGATTTTTTTTTTAAAAAAAAAAAAAAAAAAAAAAAAAAAAGAATACAACCATTTGAGTAAAGTCATCTTACCGACACATTGCAGATAAGTTGCAGACAAGTTGCTCTCATTTGCACAGACTGACTCAGATTTATTGCAACATGTTGGCAATCTGTCTGGGTTTAAAATGAAGGCAGCAATTATTTGCAAACCTTCTCATATTTGTCAGAGACTGATTGTAATTGTATGTGGACTGGTTGCCTCCCCTTGCTCGAACTGTATAATTGACTTGCAACTACCGTCAACCTCAGGGCAATCAATTGGTCAACACTATTAGTTGCAATAATTACTTGCAAACACAAAGCAACCCACAATTTTTCTATTGCTGCAAGGAAAAATATCTACTCTAGTGTGACTGAGCCATGACGCATTAGACAGGGGGATGTGTGTATCTACAATATTTTTATTGCACAAATAAGATATAAATCTAAATCAGTGAGCCTGGTGAGCTGTTGGTGAGAAGAACAAAGCAACCCATATCCATCTGTTAACGAATGTAGCATTATCTATTCATCTGTTTCATCTATATCTATTCAAATAGCAGGAACAAATATGCACATTTTCTGTCATCTAACATAAAGTTAGAACTCAAAAGCAGCGTCTTTTTGTTCCTTTAAACTTTTCCCTGAATTTAACAGCGTAAGTAATGTCAGTGCTATCACTGGCACTTTCTCGTAGAGCTAGAGGCGATACCTCAAACTAAAATTAGCATTTAGCAAAAATAGGAATGATTTGAGCCCAAGGTTCACTTTATTATTTTTTTTATACAAAAAGAAAAAGCTAAGCTACAAACCTCTCATGTATATTTCATGAAGCTCTGTTAAGTTTTTCTTCTTCTAAGTTGCTGCATCTTTTCAGCTTTTATTTCCTATCACGACAGTCCTTCTGTAGATAATAACACTTATAGTTTTACCTCAGAAATGCTCTGTAGTATCTGTGAATGCATTATTTTCCCTTCCTTGTGGCATATCCTCCTTAAAGGTATTTTATCATATAGGTGCATTTTTTTTGCAACTTTAGCAGAATTCAAAATTAAGCCAGAATCTTTAAATGTGTTCTGATTATTTTAAGGAGGATCATGAAAGGGGGAGGTGCTTTAGAGGAGAGCAGATAGTGAACACATGCAAAGACAGCAGGACCTGATGTCTTTGCATGAATCCTCCGTGTTATGAAACTAAATCAATGATAAAAGCTGTCCGTTGTGTTTGATATATGTCACAACAAGTGACAACAAGTATCACCTGTGGGATGGTTTCACGGGGAGTATGTCCTGACATTGTGCTCAGCTCACAATGGCTGCTAGTGGAAATAATATCCTCCCTTTGCGCTTTCTGGACCGGTCCATGTCTTTAAGTGAGGTTCAGATGACAATCTTTTTTGATGGAGAACTGCTCAGACCAGTTTTCAAAGCCATCTGTATTTCGTGTGCATGTGAGAGAAGCTGTGAAGCAGCTGCTGTGCCAATACTGAGAGCTTAAAGCAGGTGAGGTCAACAAGTGGCTGTGTTACCTGAGCCTGCACCGATTGGGTTTCTTGCAGAGCTTCTGTCATGAAAAATGGCTCAGGGTGTGTTGTTGTTCACTCACTCAGTGTGACGACTAATTTTAGGTGGCTGAGATTTCAACAATATTACGAAAAGTGTAATTGGCTCAGAGCGAATAAGATTTAAATAAATTGCTTAAAAACTCAAGCTAAAGGTTTTTGGGGATTTCTATCTTATATTAATCTTTTTAATATTGTCTGTAAGTGAAAAATAATATAGAGGTCACAGTTTATCCCATTTACTAATTCACATTAAAGTCAAAGTAGTGCTGAAAAGGATTGTAAATGATATTTGACAGAGTGAGATGGAGGCAGATGATTTGCTGTGGTGACCCCTGAAGGGAGAAGCGAGCAAAAATAATGTAAAAGTTTTTTACAGGATTAAGGAAACATCAGACATCCTTTGGTCCAAGCAGAAACTGCTGAAGCAACGGGATGTAAAGGCCTTGTAGTAGTCTGGTGGCTAGATGGTTACAGGGCTCACTTTGCTGGGAACCCTTGATCAGATTCAGCAGGTGTCTCAGAAGTGTCTCACCCCACACCCCACCTGTGAGAGGCATACAGGTTGTGGTAGATGCTATGGGGTGAAACACCGACCCTGCAGAAGGGTTCTCATCAAGCAACTGGTCTCAGCTGCCCACCTGCTTTCTTTAGTTTTTGAAGCTTAAATGCAAACTTTCTTGAGGACATAGTAAAGCAGAAAACCACGGCTGTTGAGTTGGATGGTAAATGAGACGTGCAATACTTCAGCAAGGACCTCATTAAGCAGATATTGGTTCTCAGCTTTCTTCTGTTTCATAAGAAATAGTCTGTCCTCCCAGGACACAGTACGTCTGACCACCACAACGGTTTTTGTCGTGTCTGTATGGTGTGCGCTGTCACCCAGTGTGGTCTTCTGCTGCTGTAGCCCATCTACTTCAAGCTTCAGCGTGTTGTGCATTCTGAGATGCTCTTCTGCAGACCTGTAATGAGTAGTTATTTGAGTTACTGTTACTACTCCTATCAGCTCGACGCAGCTTGGCTATTCCTCTCTGACCTCTGGCATCAACAAGACATTTTCACCCAGAGAACTGACTCTCACTGGATATTTTCTACTTTTCAGACCATTCTCTGCAAACTCTAGAGATGGTTGTGTTTCTGAAAATCCCAGCAGATCAACAGTTTCTGAAATACTCAGACCAGCCCATCTGGCACCAACAACCATGTAGCATAGTCATCAAAGTCTCTTAAATCCCCTTTCTTCATCCTTCTGATGCTCGGTTTGACCTTCAGCAGGTCGTCTACATTGCTAAATGCAGTCAGTTGCTGCCATGTGATTGGTTGATAAGGTGTTTAGTGAACAAGTGTAAAACAAAAAAAGAAAGAAAAACATTGAGGTTATAAAACTATTAAATCGTTAAATCAGTATGTACGTGTGGGAAGATTAAACTAAAGCTCAAAAAGACTAAAGTATTTTACCCAACCCGAGGCTGTAACATCAATAAGGGGATCATTTCTTTTCCTCCTGACTTCACACGTCCTCTGTATCACAGCATGTTATCATAGCGTGACATGGTTCCCCACATAAGGGGAGTCTGGTTGTTATTTTTACTGATGGGTGCCTAATGTGACACGCAGTGATGCCCGTGGAGTCAGTATTTAGTTCTGGCTGATTACCCTCATAGTTCAGAGGGCTCAGGGGGGCATTGTAGAGCAGCCTTTTAAATCGATACGTCAAAGACGAAGGACCGCTGAAGAGCCTCCAGAGCGGAGATAATAACTCTCCTTGACATTCTCTATTTTTCACTGCATGTTTAGAAGGAGTGTGACGGCACTGTCTGTACTCGCTCCACCGTCATTATCAGCCGGAGCATCGGCATCCTCTTTTCTCTGCGGTCGTGATTATCTTATCTCTCAGTAAGCAGGTCAGTGGTGCCATGCCCTCTGGCTGCTCTTCAGCTGGAGAACACGGCACAAACAGTATCATATACAGTAGCCCCTGAATGCCTGAAGACTGGCGGGGGGGCAGCTGTTCATGTATGGATATTTGGATGTATGAATGACATCCTTGCTGTAGAGACATAGCTTAGTGGGAGGCTACAGTTTCAGTGGAGGACAGCAATTTTCAAAGTCTGAGCGTGACCTTTCTCAAAGAAATATTTAATTAGCTCTTTTGAGGAAAATTTAAGCCGGATATCAATCGAGTAAAACAACCTGAAAATTCAGATGCCAGAAAGTCCCACATTCTTCTCAGCTGGCAGATTTGCCCATTGTTGGTTCCCCTGTGGGGTGGATAATGAATGAATGTGGTAGTTAGCACCGGATCTAGTTTGTCATGGCACACTTTTAAATATCTCAGTGACCCATTTCCACAGGATCAGATTTACGACCACAGACTGCAGCTGACAGGTAAAGGCATGTTATTTTTAAACCACACACTTTGATCACACATAGACAAAGCGTCGTCAGCTCTTTGCACCTGGGCTGTAAACTGCGTGTCCATATGTTTTGACAGGTGCATTAATATGCGAGGACTATCCCTCTCTCTCTCTCTCCTCTCTCGATGCACCATCAAGACGCAAATTTAAATCTAAACAACCAGGCTGTGGATATAGTGGCAGCTGTCTATACTACAGCATTGACTCCTTTTATGAGAAAGCTGCTGTTGTCATTACTCTGAGTTGTCGTACGGTGTGCATCTTCCTTAGTTGCAGTAGTGTTTTCCCCCCACTCTGCTGCTTTGACATTGCCCTAGTTTTCTGTCTCAGTGTTGCAGTGTGTCATTTAATGTGGCTCTGCTTCTATTCGTGGCACGCTGATTCCTTGACTGTCTGTGCTTCAAATAGTACTTTTTCCTCTCCTTTTGTTTTATCTTGGCCTTATGCACACGATTAACCATATTATCTGTTTAATGATAGTTGTAAAAAAAATGTAAACAATTCTTGAGCTCATCTTTGTGCCAGCAAGCTGCACATCACGCTGCGTTACTGGCTGTTTCCCTCCTTAGTGAAAGAAAGCAAGGTGATTCAGACGGGGTAGTATGAATCTTTTTAAATGGGTCAAACCAGACCCCTGCCCTCCTTCTTTTCTCTTTTAGCAGCAAATACAATCACGGCACCCTGCGTTGGCTTTTTCTGTTAGACGTCGTGTTGTTTGGTATCCTTATGTTTGAAGGCTGTAACATAAAAAGCAAATTCCATGCAAACAAAATTCCCGATGACCACAATACTTTAAAAAATACAGTAATTTTGGGTTGGAGACACATTTTTTGGACTTTATTTCCATAACACATTAATGTGCATATACACTTACAGTCATGGGGAAAAGGACTGTACAAAACTAAGCACGCTTTTACTATTTCCATATGAATTACAAGCATAAGTTGGAGCCAGGTGCTGTGAATCATGCACATGATTAATTGATCATCAGCAAGTGTAAAGACTTCTGTAAACAGGCATCTTTATAGAGGTCTGGGATGTGTTAGCACAATGCCGAGGAGGAAGGGACATTGGTAATAATCTTAGAGAAGCAATTGTTGGTTCCCATTAATCTTCTGAAGGAGAGACCTCCCGTCCTCTTCACTCCAGCGTTACTAAAAGGAGTAGAGACCTTGTCAGTGTCACTCACCTGCCTGGCACCGCCCCTTGAGCTCACTGCGCCACCCCTCCCCTGCAGCTAAGCCAGAGACCACACCTCCGCCACGTGTTACAAGACCATTTTTAAATAATAAGAAGTCCATCATTCTTAATGATAGTGTATGCCTCAACAAATTCACCTCAAAGTCAGACTGTGAAGAAACTGCAAATAAGAAACCAAGAGATACATTTCAGACTCTGCAAACCCCAGTTAAATATTAAAGTTCCTGATAGTACAGGTACAAAAGAAAACAAATGAACAGGTATGATTTGTTTAGAAGGGCTGCCAGGAGAAAACCTCTTTTCTCTGAAAGAACTTGACAGCACAGTTTAAGTTTCCAAAGCTGTGTCTGAATAAACTACAGGAGCCCTGAAAAGGATGAGCATAAACACCTCATACCAACTCTGAAGCACGGTGGTGGAAGGGTGATGATTTGAGCTTGTTTTGCAGCCCTTTCTTTGCAGGACCTTAGCACCTTGCCATCATTGAGTTTAACATGAACTCCTTTTTGAACCCAAATGTCTGCAGGTGTATGAGATGAAAATATAATTTAATACAATAACCACGATCATTGTTGTAAAGTAACAAACAGTTAAGTTTAAGCTGTGTAGGCAAATTTTGCTAAATGCAAAGCAACAGATTTCTAACTTGAATTTTGGGGTTGAGTAAAAGAGACAGGAGATTGAAACCGGATTATACCGTGTTTTCTCTTTTTTCAGGTTTGCCACCAAAGAGCCCAATGGTTTGTTACTTTATAACGGCCGCTTCAATGAAAAGCATGACTTCATCGCAATGGAAATTATCAACGAGCAGATACAGCTCACCTTTTCCGCAGGTAGAGAAGTTCTTCATCAGGGTGGTGTTCAGAAAATACCTTTTTAATTCTCATTATCCTTGAATCTGTGCAGTCATTCACCTCGTTGTTCTCCAGGTGAAACCAAGACTACAGTTTCCCCCTACATCCTCGGAGGTATCAGCGACGGCCAGTGGCACACGGTGGAAGTTCACTACTACAACAAGGTTTGTGTGAACTCTTAATTTTGCGTCTATGGTTCAAAGCAGTGGTCCTCACACTTTCCCGAGCATAACCTTGTTTCAGAAGTTTACACTCACTTCTCACAGTTTTGTTTAATCAGTAACCAAACTAATGGATCTGAGGGGAATTTTCTTGAAAGAAAGGTAAACACATTAGCAAGCTGTCACTTAAATAAATATAATTTATTGCAAGTAAACTAACAAAATTCAAATATAAAAGAGGATTGATGGCAGGTGGAAAGGAAGAGATAGCCAGCTTTTATAGCCTGGAAGGCCCGAGTGAGCTGCACTAGTTCACATGTCAGTTAATCATTAAGAGTAGGCCGGTACTTTCATGCAGACAGCAGGAGGAACGTCACAAAACCATAGAGAAAATACACTATTCTGTTTTTTTCCACTCAAATCGCTCATTCAACTTAGTTTCACTCATGATTTTTTCCCCCTAATCATCCACACCAACCCTGCAGAGGCTCACTGCCCAACTGTGCTTGTCTATGTCCAAAAGTGCTTACTTGCCAGGATCAGGACAAACGAATTAACACATTTGTTTTGTTTAAAATGTTCCAAAATAGTAAAATTATTTACTTTAGACATTAAATATTTGAAATGGCTTCGGTTAAACATGAAAAGCAGTGACCCATTGGGGTTGGTCACTCTAAATTTATGCTGTGCATCGAAACCCAGCTCAGCCGTTTTCACACTTCAGCTCCAGACAATGCTGAGAGGTTCAGGTCAGGACATCATCTGACGTCCTTTATCATATGTAGACCACAGCATGAGATTGTTGCCTGGTTATCTTATGTGGTCATGTGATGTGTGTATAATTCATCTTCAAGGTTAAGGAACATTTAGCATATGTTCTGACTGAGTCAGACAAATATACCCCCCATGTTTAGAAAAGTACAGTGCTGCAGTGTATATTCAAAAACTGCTTTTCAGAATACAAAAACATCATTAAGCATTGTAACTAGACTTTCTATTTGATGCCCCTTTGTAAAAGCAAAGGTCTCTTGGGTTTGTTCAGTTGGCACTCGAGTGCAAAATCCTAAATCAGTCACTGAAACAGGAAAAGGTGGAAATCGGTGCTTTCTTGTGTTTGATCTTCTTTTCTCTTACACTTATGTTTAGGCAGAAACAAACTCATGATCTCGTAAAGATAAGAACAAGATGAAGTAAACATTCATAAAACCATTAAGGAAAACTGGAAGGAGCTCGGGGATAGGAAAGTATATACCAGGTGGTTAAATCCAGCCAGGCTGAGTTAGTGATGACATCTGGAGAGAAATCCTGATACTCTGCAGTTGACAGACTGCAGTGCTCCAGCATTGCTGGCAGCAGCGATAACTGGCAGCTGACGCTCTTCCTCAGCGCCCTTCAGGGCGTTCATAGAGGGCTGACTGTAGTGGATGTAAACCGGTTTGCAGACAGGAAGCTGTGTGCTGTGTAAGTTGGCTGTTCTGCCACGGCGTCAGACTAAAGAGTCGTTGCTGACAGGCTGATGATCTGGAAGAGAGCCAGCATGCCAAGCAGACACTGATGGAAGGAGAGAGACAGACGAGAGAGGAGGGGCAGTGAATGAATGAGTGGGGAGGCCCGTGTTTTTTCCAGACATGCTCAGATTGGGCCTAATATGTCTGACTGGTACATTTCTCTGTAAGAATCTCACAACAACTCAATCAGTGGAGGAACTTATGGAGCTGTTGTGTCAGTACTTTCCCACCCAGGACCAACAACGCAGGATGTCACATTTTAGTCTATTGAGGAAGTCACTTTGCATCATAAAGACGTTGCCAGGCAACACCCCCGCAGTGCATATCTTCTATTCAATGCGTATAATAACACGGCCATGTTAGATTTTAGCCAGTTGTACTGATAAAAAAAAAAAAAGGGGGGGGGCACATCTTGTTAACTTTTGGATGGAAACTTGTTGATTCTTCGCCTACAAACATTTTTTTCTCATTAATCAAATTGATAACAAAAACTCCCAACAGCTCTGATTCTTTTTTTAAATTCTCTTACCTTTGAAATCTGTTATCTGGTTCGGGTAGCATCGTGTGGATTTTTGCGTGAACAGCAGCATGTTTCTAACAGCTACAAATGGAGACTGTAGATATTTGATATGTATGAGAAAAAATGCTCTCCTGATTTTAAATGCACCTCCAGGTAGCTAGAGATGAATTGTTGGGATGTAGACTGGAGTATGAAATTAAGTTTGAGTTTAAATTACATACACTGCTACGATAATGCTTTCCAATGATGAGGCTGTTTTTTTCTACTCTTGGCTCTGTATGATGTCAGTAAGGGTAGAAATTCCCAAAACAGCCAACTGACGCCTTATTTATACTTCTGAGTGAAATAGACATCATACGCTACGACTTAACTGGAAACTCTTTTAACCCTACACCCGATCCTTTTGCGTAACCTGACGTGGATGTAGAGAAATTTTGTTATGCGTAGAGTCGTCGGAGTCCGCAACACCTGAGTGGCGTGGAAGGTTATGGGATAGGGTTAAAAGGGTTTCCGGTTAGATTGTCACTACTACAGTGTAGCTTTCCCACAGAAGTCTAAATCATGCTTTAAGCACATGGCTCTGGCTGTGGATGTGGAAGCCCCACCCACCTGCTGCTGTTTGAACTTTATGTTTATGAGGGGCAGCCAATCAGAAGAAAGCTGGCTTGCAGGGAGGGTGGCCTTAAAGGGAAGTAGTTAAAACAACTTAAACAAATAATGAACATTGAACTCATTGAGCTGTATGTGTTCGGCACAGTGGCCACTTCGTTAAGGAGAACTTCATTCAGTGTGTTCATTCAACAACTCTGATGATTTCAAGGCTGTAGTTTGTGGTGCACCTCTTTGAGGTGTTGTTCTCATTTTCCCACCTTGTTTATAACAATGAATGTAAGCCACATAATATCAAACTAACGCAGAGCAGACTTCTCTGTTTGGCAGCTGAGAATATTCATTGCACTGAAAACCTCATATTTTCAGGGGCTGAATATCCCAGAAGTGTGCAGGATTCAGCTCAGGCTCTAGCTGAACTAATCCTCTCATATTCCACATCCTGTGAGTCGCTGAGGTAGAAACATGGCTCCTCCCTCAGGAGGTATCCCACGGTGGCCCTCTCTGACCCGTCCCTGTCCACGGGGGGCTGGGGCAGGGTGAGTGAGGGAGGAAGGGGGGGGGCAGTTTTAGATTGAAATGTGGCTTTCAGGACGGCGGGGGACTGTGGAGAATGGCAATGACCGCTGCCTTTGTGTTTGCCTCTGCTTCCTTTGGGACCATGGGCAGTGAATGATGCTGCCCCGGGGAAGGTGCCCCTCTCTCTCTTGCCCGGCGAGGACAGAAAGGCAGAGCAGGAGAGGAGCGAAAGGAGTGTAAAGAAAGGCAAAGTGAAGTATTGACTCGGGCTTTGAACGAGGACGCCGCGCTTCAGGGCCAACCCCTCTTGTTGCTATGGTTTTACTAGTCAATCTTAGATCCCATATTTGTGTTGCTCGCTGCCAGGCTCCTCCTGCGCCACCCCTGTCACCCTCTATGACAGGGAACTCATATTCCCATAATCCCCTGTAGCGGCTGGTGAGAGCAGCGTTTTGAGCGGCGCAGAGCAAATATGTGCGCTCCGATCAGCTCTGACGGGACGTGTTTTGTGCGGCAGAAAGACGCGCTGACAGACAGTCATTATTGGAGAGTCAATAGCCGTGACTGATGACAGCAGAGGTCAGTGAAAGGAGCGTCCAAGCTGGAGCGCTGCCTGTTTCAGAGCTTTCACAGCGAAGGGAAAACCGTGGAAAAGAGCATGTCGGGTGATTTCACCTTTGGCAATTCAGACAACATGTTTGCTTGTTTCATCATCAACAAATTTGTAACAAATTGGTCTCAAGGAGGAAAAACTGCAAAGCAAAAGCCACCATCAGACTCTCCTTTTTCCATTCACCGCTGAGCGTATTGTGACTTCCTGTGGGAAAGGTGCTCAATAACAGGGCCCGTTGTGCTTTTCTGGGCTTTGCTGGAAATAACACTTTCAGGACATGCACAAAATGGATTCATCTTCATATTTGACTCTGTAGGTTTCAAGCGAGTCAGTCTGGAGGATAGATGGGCATTTGTGGCGACGGTCGTTCCAGCAAAATAATTAGTGCACCCATGATGAATCTGAATGAGCTGTGTGCTGTCAGGGCCAGACATAATGGCCTAAGCATCCTTTCTGACAGTTCTCACCATTTATCGCCTCAGTTTGAGCCCCTGTGAGGTCTGCAGATCTGTTCATGCAGTTAGGTACCCTGCATTTTAAATTACTGTATATTCAAGTGTTCTTTTTTGATGTATGTGCAGGTTTATGCTTTTCTTTCAGAATCAGAAAAGATATTTTTCTATTGCACAAAGCTTTGGACTATTTCATCTCCACAGCTACAGCACCAAGATTAAATAATACAATATATTACAAATGTTCCCTAATAATACAAATAGGTCTAATAATAATTTAAGAAAGATAATCTACTATAAAGAAGTTGTTTCTGACTCACTCTCAAAACCTCCTGAAGAAGCCTTCATGTTCAAAAAGACAGCAGCACTTTAGATTTCTTTAATAAACTTGAGTGTGCTCAGTCCCTCCGGTGGATCTTCCGCAGCTGGAAGCAGAAAGGCTTAAAGGGATAATCTGGGAATTTTTGTGTCTCAGATTGAGGTGCGGGTACCCCCGGGGGCGCGCTGGTGTACTGCTATGAGTTCTTTTGTAGCAAAAACAGCATTGAAGTGTTTTTCAGTTACTGGTTTGTTTAACAAATCAGACACTGATGGTGCACTGCTGTTTTCATGTACCCATACGTATTTTTTTACCCTTTTTATTCAAAGTGGAATACGGTTCTGAAAAACAAACCACTACTGTAAAAGCATTTCTATGATCTTTGTGTTTTTGAATACTTTGACTTCTTTGCAAAAGTCCTGATGTTTATGAGTCAACGTAGATTGCATGAGTTCAGTGCAGAGTCTACTGCTAACTCATAGAAAAACCTCATGTTTAATCTTTTCTGCATGATATAGCATTATAGCAGTAAGCCCTCTCCTGCCCACTATTGTTTTACCACCTTTTCTATAAACCATCCTTTCTGTATGTTTTGAGCTTCTGAAGAGTTGTTAGCGATTAACTTGGATCAAAACCTGAAAATCCACCTACGTGATCCTCTTTGCATTGTGAAGCATTTCAGGTGAGGTCTTGTGAAAAGACCAATTATACAGCCAGATATGTTATTGGGTTATTATTGGTGCTGTTCATATCACCTGCACTGTGCACACTGCAATCACAAGACACAAAAGGGAAAATTTAACTAACTGTCGCCTCTCTGTTACAGATTTAATGCAATCCGCTCGATGAAAATCATGTGAGATGAGTTAAATTGCTGCAGTGCCTTCAGCTAAAATTATCTGTCATTACTTCATACTTTCTATACTGTTTTTTTTTTCTTAATAGTCTTGCTAGGATTGAGCTGCTGAAAATCTGCAGCATATCTCTAGCTGGGTGTCTTTCATCAGAGCTTTTAAATTAAGAGATCAGACGTCAGCGACAAAGGAAGTCATAACAGTCAGGAAATTATCATTCCTGAGGCTCATCCAGAGGGGATGTGTTTTAATTTAACCTCATGGAGGAATCCGTTTTTCAGACAGCGAAAACAGAAACCTAATGTGTGTTTCGAAGCCATCAACAATGAGCCAGTTTTTCTTACTATCGCTGCACATGAGACTAGATAACTCCTGCTGAATCCTGTCTGACCAGCTGACGGCTCAGCGGCCCGTCCTCGCCTGCAGACGGCCAAACTGAACTGGTCAGCTGTGCGTGAGGGTGGTCACTGCTCTGCTCTCAGCTCGTGACACCAGGTTGAACCTACACTTAGGGTTATTAGGAGCTTGACGTGACCCCGGAGAAACCGGGCGGTTTGAAAAGAGGTCGCAACCTTTATTGACAGCATCATAATTCTCTCTCTCCAGCCCTCCTCCTCCTTTTCTTACTCTCCCCCCCCCCTATTGATTTCTCAGACAATGAAAAGATCCTTTGTCGACCGGGCGATGTCCTGCGGAGAGCAAGCCCATGTCCCGCATGTGTGTGTGCATGCATGCGTGCATGTGTGTTTGCTTGCCAGCCGTTGCCTTTACCTCGAGCTGCTATGATCTGAATTATTAAAATGCTCGACGGCAGCGAGCTGATGCTGAACGGGAACTGAACTGAGTGCAATGCCAAAGATCATTTATTTGCCTGTTGTTTTCCACTTTCAAAGCTTGAATCTTTAATCTGGCTCATAAAGCTACAAACAGCTTAGCTCCGGATGAGACACGCAGAACTTTTTGTTCTGTTTTATTCATCTTTTAGCAAATGGAGCACAATAATGAAGTATTTTCATAATAACACATTTCTGAGGCTATTTATGAATGCTGAGTGATCAAAAATACCTCAACCTATCAAAAATAGCAACATGGTAATACTGTTTTTTTCCTTTTCTGTGGTTCATGATTTTGTCGGTAATTCTCATTTATATCTGACATGCAATACAAAAATGGCAAAATTCCAAATCCCTGTGAACATGGATGAAGATGTGAAATTCTTAGTTAAATCCTCAGTTGGCAAGATAGGAGAAAAACCAGAAGCAGCAATTTTCGGTGCTCCCCGCCTTATGGAGAAAGTGCCCCTTAATTTATCACGAGTTTGTTTCGTTCTACAGCCAATCTTAAACCAGGCCGGCCTCCCGCAGGGCCCCTCAGACCAGAAGGTCGTCGTAGTGACGGTGGACAACTGCGACACCTCTGTGGCCCTGAGGTTTGGGCACATGATTGGAAACTACACGTGCTCTGCTCAGGGCAGCCAATCAGGGTCCAAAAAGTAAGTTTGCAACAGATACACCAGAGAAAAGAGCTGTTCTGTTGAGATGGAGAGATAAACCGTAACTAACCCTCTTTTCCTTTGCTTTGTGTAGTCTCTCTTTACTTCTGTATTGATCTCAGCCATTTACTTTATTACTATCTTTGCCTTCACCTCAGTAGTTCGAGTAAACTTGTTTTGAAATGAGGTTCCACATCTGCGGGGTGTTAGCTAAGCTTTGGTTTCTCCATTTACTGCAATGTTTATCCTTTTTTTTCCTTTTTTATCTCCCAAGGGAAAATAACACAGCAAGACCGTGCCTGTAATAAATATTTCACCACCTCTCTCCCCATACCCCCCACATTACTGTTGATGATGTGTTTTGGTTTAGGCAGAGTGATGCTCTGGGTGCATGTATGTTCACGGTTCTGTGTCGTCAGGTCTCTGGATCTGACGGGCCCCTTGCTCCTCGGAGGAGTCCCTAAACTTCCAGAAGATTTTCCTGTTCGTAATCAGCAGTTTGTGGGCTGCATGAAGAACCTGCGTATCGACAACCAGCACATAGACATGGCCAGCTTCATCGCTAACAATGGCACTCTGCCAGGTATGCATTGTTTTTAAGCTCGCTGTCCTTTAGTTCAGCTCTTAAACCTGGCTAAGCTTTGCAGTCAAACAGTGCACACTGTTAGATCAGCCAAGTGAGGAAAAGCTGGCAGAGGAAACAGCAGTGACTATAATGAGAGCAGCGGGGAAGGTAGAGTCAGTGGGAAATGATTGTTGTACCTGCTATGAATAGTTTATTACCATCTGACTTTTTTCTACTGATGAAATAATGAGCTAGGATAGATCAAACGGGTGGATTACCCTCTTATTTTCCTGCCCTTCAAGGATGCTCTGCCAAGAGACACTTCTGCAACAATAACCCGTGCCTGAATGGAGGAACCTGTGTGAACCTGTGGGGCTCCTTCAGCTGTGATTGCCCACTTGGGTTTGGAGGACGAAACTGCGAAAGAGGTGAGTGAGTCAAGTGGAAAAGAGCGAGGCATCAGGGAGGGGGAGACACTCAGACATAAGATAATAGTAGATATGAATTTGTCTGCAGCTGTGATGGAGGTCTGTGAACTTGTAGGTGAGTGTGGAGGCGGCAGCTAATGCCCGAAAAAGCCAACAAACAAAGAAAAAAGCCTGAGCAGTCTGGAGTGTTTTACTGCACACTGATAGCTGCTTTCTGGGTGAAGTGATCTCATTACAGCAGCTTAAACGCCCGATTTAGGACCGAACTTTAAATGTAATCTGCTTGATGTTGAATTTTCTCTGGTTTACATGATGTTGAACCAGTTTAATACTAATGTTTTTTAACCTTTGAAGATATATACAGTATGTAGCTTATGTTTCTGTCCAGCGTCTCTTTATGTTTCACTCGATCTCCTACAGCTGTCGTCTGCGCTGATTTATGGTTTAAAGGAATTTGAGAAGAGACAGCCGAAGAGAAACGAGCTTTAGAAGAGATGGCAGGAAAAAAAAATGTTCAAAAAGCACCTTTGTTTTAACAAGAAGTTGGGTGGGGTTATTTATTGGTTCTTTCATGCAGAACAAGTGAGGATTGCAAGTTCCTGAGTTGCGCTGACAGGTGTGCTGTGAAGAACAGACACGTGTGAAGGAAAAGTGAGGATGAGAGTGTGGAAGTGGGGCCGACTTTAGTGTAATAATGTGAAATTTTAGCATACTTTTTAGTACCTTGAGGTTTGTGAAGCTATCCGTCACTTTCATCCGTTTTTCATTATTCTCTGACATTTACCAGAAAAAATCAATAGAAAAATATATTTCTTAGCTTTCAGCTCGATGCACAAAATATGGATTCATAAATGACGACTGCCAAAGGTAACCAGGTGTTCAATGAAGGTTTTTTTTATATTACTTTGAATCTAAATGATTGAAATCTAACTGGAGATTCTCTCTCTGTATCTCACTCATGCAGCCACAGTGTGTCAGGTTTATTTGTCGTCGATAATCAATCCTCAGGGCCTGGGTGACTCAGGTGCTTTACTTCACTTCACGCAGAGACAGCTTAATGACGAGGAAACTGCTCCACATAAAGCAGAGTGTCCTTCTGTGTCACTTTTCTCAGCGTCTTAAGGGACCGAGGAAACTTCTCATTCAGTGCGTGTTGGAATTTGAAATGAAAAAAAGAAAATGATCAAAAAAGCAAAAAATGTAATCAGAGTTGAAAAGAGATAACTTCAGAGTCATCTTATCTGTTCCATGGAAGCATTTCTAGAATTTCTAAAAAGCTGCACTTCAGAAAGCAGATCTGTAGAGTAAGGTCTCTTACGTCTCTTTTCTTACCTCAAAGAGTGACGGTTGTTCAGTCAGTTTTGGCTAAAATCTGAAGAAAAGCAGCAGAGAGCTTCCTTTCTGACAGTAATGGCTCCCTCTGTCAGCTACTGTGAAATTCTCCCTCCTCATTTTCAGCATCACCCCTTCTGCCTTTCAGCCACTCGCTCTCTTTACCATGAAGTATGTCATGTGATTTTTGTCATCCGTTTTCGTCTCTGCCCTCTTTTTCTGTAGTTATGGCCAACCCACTGCGTTTCCTGGGTAACAGCCTGTTGCAGTGGAATAACCTCGCCACGGTGGCGGTCTCCGTCCCCTGGCATGTGGAGCTCATGTTCCGCACACGCCAAGCCAGCAGCACGCTGCTTCACATCTCCTCTGGCCTGCAGCACAACCTCACACTGCAGGTGAGAGCCACATATCCGAAACGCGCTTCCTGTCAGGACCGAAGCAGATATGCGATTTAATAGGAGCGGAGGAGCTGGGGTGATGATGGGTTGCAAAGAAGCTTGCAGTCTCTGATGTTAAGAGAAAACATGTCCCAAAACACGGGACATTTTCAACTTTATTCTAACTTTAGTTCTTTTTTTTGAGCTTGTCTCGACTGGCGCCTCTTTGATGTTACATAACTCAGTCTATTTCCAGCCCTGCACACCTATGATGTGCTGCAACACAAGGGATGATCTTTTGAACTGGAGGCTGTTCAAAGGTTGTTATCTTCTGCAGTGCAGTTTCTTTGCAGTCAGTTTTTCATCCTGTGTCCGTCTCCCTCCTGCTGTCGTCTTTGTAGCTGCGTGGTGGGAGTGTGTTGATGGGGCTGCACAGGGGGGAAGACTCCACTCTCTCCCGTGTGGAGGAGGTGCTGGTGAACGACGGAGACTGGCATCATCTGCAGCTGGATATCAGCATAACAGGGGGAGCGGCAAGCTACCATAAGGCTGTTTTATCTTTAGATCACGGACTCTACCTGGTGAGTTATTAAATTCTAGCTGCGATTATAAATGAAACTCTTGTAGCTTTTAGCCATGAAGTCACTGCCGTGTTCCTTTTCAGGCCAGCATGGATGTGGATGGAAAGCTGCAGGACTCCAAATTGAAGACTGTGAGCGTAGGTGGTTTGGCAAAGCCTGATGGGAAAATTCAGCATGGCTTCCGTGGCTGCATACAGGTTTGTCCTCTCTGCAGACCACATTCATGTCTGCGTTTGTGATCGTGAAGGCGAGCAGTTCAGTTTGATGTTTTAAAGTTTTGGTTCAAATTAAGCTTTATTTGAATTTGTCTGAACAGCTGTTTGTGTAGTTTAAAGACATCGTGCTTCACCCCTTTGCTTGAACGTATGGTTGTTTCCCTGCAGGGTCTGCGTGTTGGCGGGGCTGTGAGTCTCTCTCAGGCGAGGAAAGTGAACGTGGAGCAGGGCTGCAGCGTGCCCGATCCCTGCAGCTCCAATCCCTGTCCGTCGAACAGCTACTGCAGCGACGACTGGGACAGCCACTCTTGCAAGTGCATCAATGGTCAGTCTCGTCACATGATCACAAACCCACGAACGTAACATGTTTTTGCCTTTTTATCATTCTGTTTCTGTCTTTCATCTTTAGTTCAAATGAATAATCATTTTTTTAAATTGTTGTTTATTCTTTTTACCACGAGCAACTGCAATTTACTGAAAGTCCCCACCTGCTTTATTTTTTTGCAGGTTATTATGGCTCCAACTGCACTGACGTGTGCTCGCTGAACCCCTGTGAACACGAGTCAGCGTGCACCAGGAAGCCGAGCTCCTCTCGGGGTTACACCTGTGACTGTCCCAACAACTACTTTGGCAATTACTGCGAGAAAAAGTATAGCCTTCCACATTTATGTAAAACACTGCAGAGCTGGTTTTAACTCAGCTAAATCCAGCTGGCCGGGTTTAAATCCAACCCTTTGCTGTGTGTCTCTCCCTGCTTTTCTGTTTCCTCTTCACTGCACTGATTTTCCAAATTATAACAATAATAAAAAACACTGCAGTGTTCTTCCTCCTGCACTGCAGACAGGACAACTGACCTGTAATGTCTGTGTCCACAGGACCGACCTGCCGTGTCCCAGAGGCTGGTGGGGTCACAAGACCTGCGGCCCCTGCAACTGTCAGACAGACAAGGGTTTTGATTCTGATTGCAACAAGACGAGCGGAGAGTGTCGCTGCAAGGTGAGCTAGCATCCCCGATGCATTCATCTGTAATAAAGCGCACATCATGTCCACTCAAATAAATACAAGATGTGCATTTTTTAACAACTTTCACACAATCCCAGCCCATTCTTCGTTAGCAAATCTCTCAGCCTCTTCTCAATCTCTTCCAGATTTGATGGTCTTCTTCAGTTAACCCACAGATTTTCAGTTAGATTAAAATCAGGTCTTTGTGCAGGCCAATGAGTAATGCTCACTTTGGTCTTCTGATGGTAGTTCTTCACCAGCAGTCTTTGTCACGTTGCAAGACATCATGACGACCCAGACCCAAAACCTTCACAAATCATCTTTCCTTCATGATTCACCCTCCAGGTTCCAAATGCACTGAAGTATCCCCACAGCATGATACGCCCTCCACCGTGTTTCACTGTGGGGACGTTGATCTTTGGGTTGTACGCCTCTCCCTTCTTTTGCCAAACATAAGCAGCGTCTCTGTGCTCAAAGAGCTCTAGTTTCATGTTATATTCTCATTACTTCAGTCTGGCTTGAAGATGTCTTTTCTGCAGAAGTGGAGTTTTTCTTGGTCTGATACGTTCAGTTCACTCCTGCAGGGTTCTAGTGAGTCTGCTTTAACACTATAATTCCCAACTTGGACTCACTGTCTTGGCAGTTGTTCCAGTTTTTTGGACTCATCTCTCACTAGTTTTCTTTCCAGAGTCTTTGAAGTATTTCCCTTCCTTCCTCTGCCAGACTCGTTCTGTGCTCTTTAGCTCTCTTTCTTGATCTTGATGATACTTCTCACTCCAGTTCTTGACACTTGGAATCACTGTGATAACTTTGTATAGCCATCTGCTGCTTTTTGAGCATCAGCAATTCTTTTTCTCAAGTCTAAACTGATGAATTTTGTTTTCAGCATGATCCTTTCTCAAGTGACTCCTAAAATCTTGCTGCAGTTTTTATACTGTGTGCAAATTGAAAAATAACCCACAGTTTAAACTTTATTTTGCAAGCTTTGAGCTTTACATAGTTAAAGCACATTATTGTACACCTATAATTATGCTTTCTAAACACACATTAGAAATCTGTAGACATCCATCAGACGTCTGCTGCTTTATGGGAACTCTTTCCTGAGAAATGAAGAAAGAGCTGCACAAATGTGGCCCTCACAGGAACATGTGAAACCTCTGAATCTGTGTCCAAACTTGGTTTCTTGCACACTTCTATGACACGTGTTGCAGACTGGCTTAATATTAAGGAAGAAGCTGTTTTCATAAACAGTCGTTATACATCTTCCAACATTCAGCGCTGATCCATTTTTACAGCTGTGTTTGCTTTGCATTGCATTGCACTGCGCTGAGGGACAATTAAAGATTTATTTTGTGTGCTGAAGGTTTGTAGCGTCGTTTTCCACCTTTTTCTCTGGCTAGAAAAAATCCGGGTGGGAGAACAACTTGTCTGCTGGCAGTCAGATGCTTTTGAGCGTGCGGTTTGAGCTTGCCGTGGCGCTAAGGAAGAATTCTCATTTGCAGGACAATCATTACCGGCCTGAAGACAGCGACACCTGCCTGCTGTGTGACTGCTACCCGGTCGGCTCTTTCTCCAGAGCGTGTGACCGAGAGAGCGGCCAGTGTCAGTGCAAACCCGGCGTCATCGGACGTCAGTGCGACCGCTGTGACAACCCGTTTGCTGAGGTTACCCCTAACGGCTGTGAAGGTCAGAACACATTAATTACAGCTTTGCATCAAGTCCCTTTTTTTCATTATAGGTACAAATACATTAGATATTGTTCTAATTTTATCCTCATCATCTCCTTCCTGTTCCATCTCTCTTAGTAATATATGACAGCTGCCCTCAGGCCATCGAGGCTGGGATATGGTGGCCCAGGACTAAGTTTGGTCTCCCTGCAGCAGTTCCCTGTCCCAAAGGAACTCTCGGTATGATGTTTTTTTGGCAGCTCATCAAATTACCATATAATAATGGCACTATATGAAACTTGCCTCAAGCTCTCTCTCAGCTGCAGCCTCTTCCTCATGCGATAACGCTCCCTCTCCTCCTTCCCAGGCACAGCGATTCGACACTGTGACGAGCATAAGGGCTGGCTGCCTCCTAATCTCTTCAACTGCACCTCCGTTACCTTCAGCAAGCTGAAAGCTTTGGTGTGTAGCTTCTCTCTGTCACTATTTTAAATTTTAAAGTCAGTTTCCAGTTTCTACAACATCATCCTCATTTGTGAGGAGAAATACAATGTTTTCATTCTGCTGCTCTGCGGTGCTGCTCTGAGCATCACTGGCTTAAAGTGATAGTCCCAAAAAACTGTTCTTCGTTAGGTACACTGTTAAATATGTGCGTATGTGTTGTGCAGATTAACGGCACTTAATAAAGTCCAGCTGAGGCTGCAGGTGTTTGGTTATAAATCAAAGCTAATGCGATTAATCCCATCGGAGGCTGGACCGGATTTCATGATGGTCTGTTTAATGTTTCTCAAAATATTTCACACAAAATCTCAGTAAAGGATAAATCAGGCGATTGCTAAAGTCAGTATGGTTGATGCTTCTGAGAGCAGGAGTGTTCACAATCTACTTCCCAGGGGTGCTACAGGAAAAGTCAGTTACTTCCTGGGATAACTGATAAGTGCTGCAATGACACGTCACAAAATACAGGAAAAGATCAAAGGATCATTAAAACCTCAGATTCATCCTCTGGGAAAAATCAATGAATGTACGTTCAGCCACTTATTTCCTAATCGCTCACCCCAGTGGGCAGATCCACTATTTGATTTGGTGCAGATTTTATGTTCGATTCCTGATGCAACACTTCCACTTCTCTGGGCTTGGAATAAAATTGAATTCAGTCGAATTCAAGTGAATCTCTTTATTATTTTAACCACCTCTGTGGTGTTTACGCCCCAGGAGAAGTCTGTGACCCTCTCCACACGTCCCACTGATAATTAAAGGCTTAATGTTCATATTTTTCTCTTCTTGAAGTCATGTGATCAGTTCTTTTGTCGACTTGTTATATCTGCACCAGTGAGACAGGCACTCCACCTCATCTCGGGCACTAGTAATGAAGCATGCATGGCAACAAAGGCGTTGCTTCAGTTTTAATCTCGTCTGACCTGCAGACATTTACACTTTAAATCTCATCTCTGTGTTACTAACACTTGTCTTTGGGATTTCTTTTCTTGTGAAAATTGATTTATTTATTTTCTTCTTCAGTCTGAAAAGTTTTTCCGTAACGCCTCGCTCCTCGAGCCTGGGCGCATTCAGCAGATGGCGGCGATGTTGGCCAACGCCACGCTGCACACGGAGAAGTTCTACGGCAGCGACGTGAAAGTGGCCTACCGGCTCACGCAGAGTCTGCTGCGTCATGAAAGCAGCCAGCAGGGCTTCAACCTCACCGCCACACAGGACGTCCACTTCACAGAGGTGAACAACCACGTCACTTCTAACACTCGTACAGACGGAGAGCAAGAACAGAGCTCTGTTGTGGCTGTTTTAAGTACACAAAACTGGAAACAGGAGGCCAGTCCTGCCTGGCTGGACATCACAGCCTGTCATGTTGTATCTGCAGGGAGTACATCACACTTCATTTCACTCTCTGCTCTGACATGCTGTCACGCTGAACTCTCGCTGTTCTCTGACAGAATCTGGTCCGAGTGGGCAGCGCCATCCTGTCTCCAGACACACGGCAGCACTGGGAGCTGATCCAGCACACGGAGGGCGGCACGGCGGCGCTCCTGCGCCACTACGAGGAATACGCAAACACGCTGGCACAGAACATGAGGAAGACTTACCTCACCCCCTTCACCATTGTCACACCAAACATAGGTTTGCAATATTTAGTGCCCAAAGTTTTCAGCTTATCTGTCACAGCTGTCATCACAAATGAACTCCACTTAAAAAATATATCAAAGAATATATTAAAAGAAAATTCTTATCTCAATCTTAATCTGTGAGATATTAGTCCATGCTTTCATATCAATCAGGTTAGTTTACTGTAGTGCTGTATTTGCAGGACTGTTCAGATCATCAGACTAATACTACCCCAGTACTGAAGTCACTTCATTCATGCCCAGTTAAACACAGAATTACCTTTAAAATCCTTCTATTGGTTTATAAAGCCACCAATGGTTTGACCCCCCCCAGTACGTCTGTGACTCGCTCAGTCGCCATAACCCTGCTACAGGGATATCAGACTCACTGTACATCGTGGGCCTCTTTCTATCGATATAAAGAAGTGCACACTTACTGAGATCAACAGTGCATCTCAGTTTTCCTGGATAACAAATAAAAACAGCAGTAGTAAAGGAAAGAAATCATAAATTGTAAGAAAAAATGTGGAAACATTACAGAAAAGGTCCTGGTTGCTCACTGCCCAGAATGTCCTGTAAGTATAAAACAGGAAGTTTTTGTTATTTCACAGTGAAATGTTTTTAATTGCTGTGGACACATTTTTATAGTAGTTCTTATAGTAGATGTCTGTTAGTTTGATGTAATAGGAATGGTCGAATGGCTGTAGGGAGGTCAAAGCAGGAAAAAGTAATGAAAATATAGTTAAAAGTCCAAAATCTATGCCCTCGTTCACTTGTTCCAAAGCTGTCAAGTGGGCCAGATTGGAGTCTTTTGTAGGCTGATTTTGGCCCCGGGGCCTTATGTTTGGCACCCCTCCCTGCTATATCTCTCAGGTCAACGAGAGCAAATCTTTTAAATGTTCCCAGAATTTGATCTAAACGTGCTCAGGGTTTCAGTTACTGTGCTTCTGTTCTTTGCAACAAGCTGCTCGCTGACCTGAGGTCAGTCACCGCTGCGTCTACATTCAAGAACAAACTCGAACCCTTTTTACTCTCCCCAGCTTACATTTAATCACTGTGTGCATGTTTTTGCCTGTTATGTTAAGCACATTGAGTTTACACGTAATGAAATTTGCTATATAAATAATAATGCCATTGCCGTGATCAGGACACATGCTGCACGCAACAGGAGCACTTCAAACACCTTTAACTGCTGGAAATGCTTCACACATGACTCCCCACTCGCATGCTGTGAGGTTTTCTGAGCTATCTGTGTAAGAGTTCGTATCAGGCACAGTAAAGACCGTTTAACGTGCACGTCACAGCTGTTAAAGCAGAATTTGCCCTGAAGAAACCGGCAGTGGTGCAAACCCCAATCACAGCATTCATGTGTAGTCGAGATCAAATAAAGGTTGAGTTCAATACCTGATCAGTTTGCTGCGTGGACGAAAACGATACACGGGATTTATTCAAGAGTCTAAAAAGCAAATAAGAGCAAGAAAAAAGTTGTGCATGTGACTCAAGCGTGGAAAAGCTAGCAGTTATTGTGTGCAGAAAAAAGAACCGCCACATGACAACAAAATAGGTACGTGGAGGTAAAAATGACAGTAAAAACTGGGAATATTTATTTCCTGTTAGGCTCCCTTTTCTGTTTTAATAAAATAAGGTCAAACTTTATTTTTAAAAACAAACACTTAGTATGGTTCTCATACTTACAGATTAAAAACAGGCTGTGTTGATGATTTTTCTATAAAGATTTTGAACAATATCAGTTCAGTCACAGGGAAAGCATCCTTCGCCTTCTTCTGTGTCGCAGGTTTTAGCAGATTATGTCCTTTTATTTCCATTAAACTTCTTATTTCACAGATAAATCACATGGTTTATAAAATGTGAGGAAATTAAAATGAACTGAACAAAAGCCCTAAATTCAGACGTCCTCTTTTTTTTTTATCTAAAATGAGAAAGTTATCAGATTCGTTTCTGTCAGATTAACTGTTTGAACTTAAAAACGGCGAAGCCCGTTTTGAAGCAGCGTTCTCTGACCTTCCCTGTGTGCTGGTTTTTGCAGTCATCTCCGTGGACCGTTTGAAAAAGATGAATTTCGCCGGCGCCAAACTGCCGCGCTATCAGTCCCTGAGGGGCCCTCGTCCTGCGGATCTGGAGACGGCTGTCACCCTCCCAGACTCCGTCTTCCAACCACCTGTGGAAACGAAGGGCCACAGACACCTGGACGTCTTCCCAGAGTCCTCGCTGAGGAACCGCTCGGCCAGCAGGAAGAAACGCCACCCCGATGACAGCCAGCAGGACGCCGTCGCCAGCGTGATCATCTTTCACAGCCTGGCCTCACTGCTGCCCGAGAGCTACGATCCAGATAAGAGAAGTCTGCGGTAATAAAACTTATTCTGACTTTTTTCAGAGTGTAGAAAGTATAAAGAGGCTAATCTGCTGCTGCTTTTAGTCGTTTTCATTTCCTTTCCTGGCAGAGGAGAGAAAAAAGAAACTATTTCTTCTTTCGTGTATTTTTGCCTCAGTGTCCCAAAGCGTCCCGTCATCAACACCCCGGTGGTCAGCATCACTGTGCACGACAACGACGCGCTGCTGCAGCACGCGCTGGACAAACCCATCACCGTGCAGTTCCGGTTGGTCGCCACCGAGGAGCGCTCCAAACCCATCTGTGTCTTTTGGAACCACACCATACTGTGAGTGCAGCTGTAAGTGAATGGGGGCGCCCGGGCGAGGTTGTGCTGTGCTCACGTTTGTGTTTGTCTGTCAGAGCTGGTCGCGGCGGCTGGTCGGCGAAAGGCTGCGAGGTGGTTTTCAGAAACAGCACCCACATCAGCTGCCAGTGTTACCACATGACGAGTTTCGCGGTTCTCATGGATATCTCCAGGAGGGAGGCGAGTGACACTCACACTTCTCATGTGATCAGAATCAGAGTTGCTCCTCACTGTAACGTCGCATTTTCTCATTCTAAACGCACCAGAACGGAGAGATCCTGCCCATCAAAATCCTGACGTGGAGCACAGCCGGCGTGACGCTGGGCTTCCTCTTCCTCACCGCGATCTTCCTGCTCTGCCTGAGAGCCATGCAGTGCAACAAGACGAGCATAATCAACAATGGCGCCACTGCTCTCTTCCTCTCAGAGCTCATCTTCATCCTTGGCATCAACCAGGCCGACAACCCGGTGAGCGCTTTGGTTCTCGTCTCTCGCCTCTTCCCTCCGGCTCTGAGAGCGCCCAAAGTTTTAATCATTCTGTATTCGCTCTGCAGTTTGTGTGCACAGTCATCGCCATCCTGCTGCATTTCTTCTACCTCTGCACTTTCTCCTGGCTCTTCCTGGAGGGGCTGCATGTTTACCGCATGATCAGCGAAGTCAGAGACATCAATTATGGACCCATGAGATTCTACTACCTGATTGGCTGGGGAGTTCCTGCCTTTATCACAGGTGTGAACCTCGAATTAAAAACCCACTCGACAAAGGAAAACCACTCCACCCAGCTTGTGTGTTGAGTGGAATAACGAGGATCTTAAACCTTTATAACGTCTTTCGTGACAGCGGGAGCAGAAATGAGGAAAAGAATCAGACACGTC
This sequence comes from Haplochromis burtoni, assembly GCF_018398535.1. Lineage (NCBI taxonomy): Eukaryota > Metazoa > Chordata > Actinopteri > Cichliformes > Cichlidae > Haplochromis > Haplochromis burtoni. The sequence goes on along the minus strand of NW_024582661.1, from coordinate 264,437 downwards.
TCAAACACAATCACAAAGACGTTAAAAGCAAATTAATTTTTTAAAATAAAGCTGAGTGGATAATAAAAATAACAAACCAATTTGAATTATCTTTTTCATTATATCTGCTCTGTGAGCTGAAGACATCGCAAAAGGTTTGAGGAAGGTGTTTTTTTACAGGGTCACCTTTCTTGATCAGATTTTTTTAGATAATCACAATTATATTATTACTGGCCGTCAGCTGTTGGCTATTTTTAAAGTCTTTCCGCACTGATCCATCCAACATTTCTTTGAATCAAGTCATTTTTTAAATCTTTTAGCTTTTCCCAACATTTTTATTTTGCAGAAGGATTTTCTATAAATGTACACTGCTAAAGAAAGAAGGGAACACTCGATCATCACAGTATAACACAAAGTCAGTTAAACTTCAGGGATATCAATCTGTCCACCTGTTATTCACTTCATTAAAACCAAAGCAGCTGAAACTGAAACAACCCTCTGCTACTTAACTGACCAGATCAATATCGCAGAAGTTTAACTAACTTAATGCGACAAACCTGACCCAGGACCACAACAACTAAAGAGGTTTGTGTTTCTTCCCAGGATCAAACCAGGGGTCTGAATATCAGATGTACAAGTTGGTCATTATCAACAGTCTTACAGTTAAATTAGTTTCGTTGAATAGCCAATTCAGTTAGTTCCTGTACAGATTATAAACCCACAGAACGTGTCTATATACCCAGCCACACTATGAGAAGTCATTATTTATTCAGCTTTAGTAACTTTCACTGTGACATCATCCTCTGGAGATAAAAATAGTTTCAGTAAAAAGTGAATCAAGACAAAAATTAAACAAACTTTTCACACTGTCTATTTTTTCTGGGGTCAACTCCAGGTTTGGCGGTGGGTTTGGACCCCGAAGGCTATGGAAACCCTGATTTCTGTTGGTTGTCTATGTACGATACCCTGATCTGGAGCTTTGCAGGACCCATCGCCATAGTGGTGTCGGTGAGTACCTGCATCCATCCATCCAATCGCACATGAATATCTTGTAGTTTTACTAAAAGATATAAAGACACGGAGGTAAAGCTGTCACCTCAGCAGCGTGCATAGCATTTTCACGCTACATTAATTATTGTTTATTCTTCTAACATGCTGCACTGCAGACCTTCACTTTACTTTAGTTTTGTCACAAACTCCTGCTGTGTTGCTAGTAGTGACATACTGGTGTGTTGTGTATCCACAGATGAACATCTTTCTGTACATCCTGTCGTCCAGAGCCTCCTGCTCGCTGAGACACCACAGCATCGAGAAGAAAGAGTCTCGTGTGTGAGTGTCCCGGCCTGTCATTCAACACCAGCGCCGTTTACTTCCTGCCTGATTAGAGGATGTCAGTTTGATGTTTAGACAGGAAAATGTTTTGTACATAGGCAGTCACTGTTTAGCAACACAATTCAATTCAGTTTTATTTATACAGCACCAGTTCACAATGCCAGTCACCTCAAGCCTCTGTAAATTTAAGGAAAATACCCAACAAGTAGTAGAGGGAAAATCCCAACAATCAGCAAGCACTTGGCGACAGTGAGAAGAAAAACTCCCTTTTGACAGGAAGAAACATCCAGCTGAACCAGGGTCGGGGACCCAGGGACTATGAAAACAGTGCAGATGTCATTATTGGGTATTTCCAAAAAGAAAAGAAACGAGGCTGACATCAGCATGTTGTAATATAAACATCATAAAACATCAAATCTTTAGTCTAGCCCTTGCTCTTCGGGAGCTGCTGTCTGTGCGTGTTCTTTTTTTATATATTTTCTGCAATAATCCCTTGACCCAGGCCACTCTAAGCACTCAGTTTCAGACAGTTTTTTTCTACTCTTGGATCTGTATGATGTCATAGAGAGAATATGGTCATCTCAGGCACACAGCTTCGGCATGCTTATCGTTGCTGTTTTTGTTGCTGTTTTATCCTCAGATTCATGTGCTGCTCTGTTTTTCCGTGTGTTGCATTGAACTCTTGTTGTTGGTTTCCGAGTCAGGTCACTGGTCACTCCAGAAGTCCTTCCTCGCCAACTCCTCTTTGTGCTTCCTCTCGCTGCAGCTCTGGCCTGAAGACCGCAGGCTGTGTCCTCTTCCTGGTTTCAGTCACGTGTTTTCTCGCACTGCTCTCCGTCAACAGCGACATGATCATCTTCCACTACCTGTTCGCTGGTTTCAACTGTGTGCAGGTGAGCCCATCAGTTCACCCTGAAACTGCTTGAAAGGCTCAGTTGTGCCTTTTTACTAACCTTTAACCTTTCCCTGTCGTCCAACTCCAGGGTCCCTTTGTTTTCTTCTTCCGTATTGTCTTCAATAAAGAAGCAAGGAACGCTATGAAATACTGCTGCAGCCGCAAGCGACCCGATCACATGATCAAATCCAAGGCCTCCGTGAGTCCCTCGCAATAAGCGGCGAGAAAATATTTCATTCGGTTTGACACCTCTGGGATACGTAGTTAGGCTGATGTCATATTTGGAGTTTCTTTTAAAAAAAAAACTAAAATATGGCGTCAGCTGTTGTTAAAGAAATAAATCTGTAATTATCTCAGATATCAGTTATGCTGTTGATACTGCACCATCTGTTCCCAACAGACTGAGCTTTGAGCTTTTTTTGACATTTTATAAAAAAGGAGGATTTATTCTCCGCCCTAAAAGACTGACTCTACTAAACAAGTAAAATAAATCTCATTCATCTGTGCCAAAGAGCGCTACCTCACCGTAAAACTGTTGCTGTAAACAAACAGGTAAACTGGAGCGGGGCATGTAATCCACAGACAAATACTCACTCAGATATTGACTGGATATTCTTAGCAAAAAGACCTATGCTTGTGCCTGAAAATCAGTCATATTGAAACTGATTTTCAGGCAGAAAGATGAAACTCAGTTTCAATATGACATTTTTTGTAAGTATAATGTTGTGCTCGTCATTCCAAAGACAGAGACAGAGAGGCCGGTGTTTGCGAGCACTGATCAGGAAGGAAATAGACGATCTGAGTTTGGAAAGGGGGATCTGTGCTGTATCCTGAACTGTTACATCTGGCACGAACTGATTACGTGTGCACATGCTCTGGAGCTGTGATTTCTGCATGAGATCCTCTTGCCAGGCCTCTCTTAGATACTCCAGTGTGGCTGTACAGTCGATTCGTGACAGACCTTCTTCAATTGTAGATTTAGAGATAGATCCGGTGGCTTACTGGAGAAAGGGTGAAAATGTTTTCATTAAGAAGCTGCAAGGTTACAAAATTCTGAAAAAATCTGACTTGGATCAGCAGAACATTTCTTGTAATTGGGAAAATCTCTTTTATAAATAAGTCCCTTACTGGTTGTCTTCACTTAGAGTCTTTTAAAGTGTGATATATGCTTCAAATGACTAAACAGAGACAAGTTCACATGACAGACCAGTTTAAATATTATTTAGAGAATAAATTTCAAGAAAATAAGTTTTTTCTCTCTGATCCAAGTTTGTTTCTTAGCATCTGTACAAAAAAATTGCAGGAACAATAAATTCCCTGTTATGTTCTTTACATCTGAAATAACTCTGCATCGTATTTTTATAACATGTTTCTCTGCCTGCCTCTTGCCTCCAATTCCAGAGCTATAAATGCAACACGAACTACATGGACGGGAGGTTGTACCACCTCCCCTTCGGCGAATCCAGCGTGTCGCTGAACGGCACCATGCAGAGTGGGAAGAGCCAGCAGAGCTACGTGCCATTTGTCCTCCGGTGAGGAAACCACTTAATAAAAAACTACTATCAGTGTGCTGAGTGACGGACTGAGTAAGTGAACTGAACTGTTTCCATCTTCTCAGTGACGACGGGTTGAGTAACAGTCAGGCACACATCGCTCTCAATGACCACACGTCGCTCTTCCATGAAACCAAGGAGCACTTGGACGGTAGCGTGCTCATTTTCCTCAGATCTGTTCTTCACTTTCCCACTTTTGCACTGATGGAGTCACTGGATTTGTTTTTCACTGACGCTAACCCGTCAATGTTTAGATCACGACAGCGACTCGGACAGCGACCTGTCTCTGGAGGACGACCAGAGCGGCTCCTACGCTTCCACTCACTCCTCTGACAGCGAGGATGAGGAGGGCCCCCTCCCGCCAGAGGAATGCTGGGAAAATCTGGCATCCAATGTCGCCAAGAGACCCCAACCACTCAGTCAAGGTGCTCACATGAACCTGTTCACATGCATTGCCTTTACACTAAAGTCACACCACAAAATGGTTTACTTTCTGAAAAGCAGTCAAACAGTCAGAGTGAAAAGAAAGTGCACTTATGTAAGGATGGAGGACAGGCTGTACCACCTCCCCTGCTCTAAAGTCTTAGAAGGAATATAAAAAAGTCACGTAGTCCTTATTAAAATAAGGTCGATACAAGCTGCGATTATCAAAAAACCATGACACGACACAATGGGTCAGTATTTATTTACCTAAGGCGAAATGCACGCCGCGATTCAGCAGCTTGAGGTAATAGTTTTCTGCGTGACGTTCAGTCTCACGTTATTGTGGAGGAGTTTTGCCTCAGTCGTCTTTACCGTGTTGCTTCTATTCAATGAGCTTTGCAGGCATTCATTTACACACAGCTCTCTTATGGTCACACACAGGGTTTCAGTGGCGTTGAGGTCTGAATCGGTGCGACACCTTACTTTATTTTCTTTTTTGCTTAGCGTTGTTGTTCTTTTACATGTTCACGTGTTCAGTCGAGCTTTAGCCGTCGGACAGAGGAGAGGAATGCATGAGCAACTCGGTGACTGCTCAGGTCCCATGCGTGAAAAACAAGCCCAAATCACCACCCTCCCCCCACCGTGGTTGACAGTTGGTGTGAGGTGTTTGGGCTGATCTGCTGTGTTTGGATTTCAAACATGGTGATATGCAATATGACCAAACATCTCCACTCCGGTCTCATCTGTCCAAAGGACATTGTTCCAGAAAGAAAAGTGTATAATTTGTGTGTATTTGTGTACATGTATAATAAGAATCCAGTATAAGAAAATTGGATTCTTACTTCATGATCTTTACATTTGTGTATGTTCACCTACGAGGACCAAGAATACATGTTTGTAAAGCAGGAACATCAACCCATCAGAGGAGCTGAGCTCACTCTGTGTGTTTTTGTTTTCCAGACAACGGTCTGAATAAGCTGTACTGGCCCGGAGAGTACGCTGCCACAGTGAGTGACAGCGAGCTCACGGGTGGAGACAGAGCGAAGATGGAAGGGCTGGCCAATCAGGAGCCAATCGTCCGCGACCCCCGGTTATTATCAGACGACAGAACAAAGGAAAGCGTGACGGTACTGCTGCCTAGTCTGCCGAACTTCAGCGCCCACCCTCACAAAGGTAAGCTCATCCAAACCTCAGAGCTTTAGCTTGACCATTATTAAATAAATAAGCTAAACCAAATCTTACCCCGGTCCAGGGATCCTAAAGAAGAAGCAGCTCTCTCCCATCGTGGAGAGGAACAGCTTCAACCGCATCAACAATGAACTGTGCGAAAACGCTCCGGGTACAGCGTCCCCTCATGGATCTTCCTCTAGTGAAAGTCGAGCGGCCTCGGCTAAACGCAGCTTGCCTGACCAGCTGAACGGGGTCGCCCTGAGCATCAAGGCGGGGACAGTGGACGGCGACTCATCGGGATCAGAGTGAGTATCAGGAAGTCGATACAGATGAAAACCAGCATCAGATTCTGAGAAAAGGGAAACTCACTCATGCAAACGCATCAGTGTCGTCGCCTACGTGTGTGTCCGTTGTTCAGTGTTTCGTTCAGCTGTCTGTCAAATTATGAGTCTTGCTGCCATCAGTGGTCGTTTTCATTCCTGGTAGTCTGTGTCGTTTCCACTCGAACCGCTTAAATGTTAACGTGAAACCAAATGAAGACAGCACCATTCCTGATATCCTGTACACAGTGAAAGTCAGTGTGGGCTCAAAGAGTTCACTTAAGTCTAACATATTATCACTATAGCCACTAACCTTAAAGATCAATATATTCTTGGATTAATCACTATATCATATATGTAATAAATTTCTGTGGCCATCATGTTTAAAGGAGCAGTTTAGAACTTTTCTATTTTAGATGTGAGTTTTACTGCCATCACTCCTTTTCTCTGTCCTGGACATCGGCAGCTTTCTGTCATTGTTTTAAGGCAGCTTAGTGTTTCACGCAAACACATCTTACTAGTACAGAATAAAGCAAAGACAACATGTGCATGTGCAACATGTGAATAATACTGCGCAAATGTCTTGAGTCCCATTTATATTTTACTTTGAGTTCTGCAGACTTTCTCGAGGTCTTAATTATGGCCAGAAGAGAGAGAGTTCAGACTGAAGAATAAAGGAGATCGTAGCAAATATTGACTTCGAAACACGTTAAAAACTGTACAAACTCTGTTTTTGCTATATTTACATTTATGTTTGCGTGTTTCAATAAATCGCTGCAGCTATTGTCTAAAACAATATACAGAAATAACAGTGGGGCTCAAGACTCATACACAGTACTCTTAAGTGTGGTTTTTACACACAGTTTGAGATTTCTGGAACAACAAGCCAAAAATACCACATTTATAAAACTGCTTGTTAAATGGCGTCTCAGTGTCACTGATCATGAAGTCAGTTTAACTGTAAACGCAGTGATAGGTGACGATTTTCACAGGGTAATGAAAGCTTTAGTGCCATAAATGTAAACATAGTGACAGTATCCATAGGATTTTATTAAGTCTTTTTTAGCAGCTGTTAAGAAAAATTAAAAGTGACCCTACTCTTGTTCTAGTAGGAGAACAAATCAGGCCAAAGATTTGATACCGACGGATGCTAGAAAAGCTTCTCAGTTAGGAGAAGGTTCATTGCAAAGAGGATTGAGACAGATCGTCAAATTTGCACATTAAAAGTATTTGAAAAAAGGCACAGAAATTATTTGTGATCATGTAGACAAAAACCTGGAGATGCAGCAAGAAGAGAGGAAATCTTTTACTATGAAACTGTATAAAACCAGTGGCCCGCGGCTGGTTCAGACGTAAACACTTTTGTATTCATTAAAAGGTACTTTAAAGATTTTGAAATGCAGTCATTATTCACAGCAGTGTGAATTCCACTTTACTAACCAGCCTTCTTTACCCCCTTTTTCTCTTTCCAAAAATCTCAGATTTTTATTCTTTAGTTTTATCCCATGAAGCTCTGATCCTCATTCAGAAACAATCAGGATCACTGTCTTCAGATTGGTGCATCATTTTTTCGGTCACCCCTCACAGCCCGTGTTTGTATCTGTCTGTGTGTATCTGTCTGTGTGTGTGTGTTTCATTGTCATTTTTATTTCCTTTTTTTAATTTATTGCATTCGTTTCCAACACTTGTCTCTCCATCCCATCATCCTCTGATTCATCTTCATCGTACCCACCCTGTTTTCCCAGCAGCCACTGCAACACCTCCATGTGACCTTGCTGACGGAGGGGTGTGTCTTTGCAGGTCATAGAGTGACTGCAAACAGGAAGCACTGGATTTCCCCCTTGATAAACTGTGGAAAGAAGGAATTCCCCCTTCCCCTCTCGTCATCTGAAGGAGTTTATGTGTGCGTGCGAGTTCATACACGTGTGCCAAAACTTCAGGAGTCCCTGCGCCACCACCCTGCCCGCACCCTCACACAACAAGCCTCACTCTCCCTTTACAGAAATGGTTTTGTTTACATACTTGAAGAAATGCACTTTTTTTTGATTTACTGTCCTGATTGGCTGGTGGTCCATTTTTTTTTCCAACTTTGTTTATTTTTCCAGGATTTTTATATCGTTTTGATGACAGATAATAAAAAGAAGTCATACTTTTGGGCTCATTTAGTTGTACACTTGCAAACATTCAGGGAAATTTTCCATTTTCATCTACTGCTGTGTTTTGTGCCGTCTCTCTGGTCACTGGAGCTGTTGCCGTCTCTGCCCGTCTGACGTTCGATGACTTCAGACTCAGGCTGTTGAGGTTTTACAGGCCTGAAAATATCCAAGAGATGCAACACGCTCGAGTGCGGGTCGTCCTCAGAGGCTCTTTGCGTGTTCGTGGACCGTGAGCTGCTCACTAAGACTGACTGCATCTGCCTGGATTCTCCATGTAAGCTACTGATTACTGAAGGGTGTTTCCAGAGGCCACAGGTGGGAACAAACCTGTATGTGCAGAGCTTAAAAAGTAAAGACTCAAAGGACTTTTGATACACTTTTTTTTGTAAGCCACTGAGAGCACATCTTCTTTTTTTTTACGGACGTGGGAATTTTTCATTGTTTTATCCGAGGGACGCACACATCTGAGTTCAGTGACTAAACAGCTGTATTTTATAGACTAGCAGCGAAGCTTGTGTCTTTTGTAAAGTAATTAAATACATGCAAATTTGAGCTGTAATTCATTTTTACTGTACAGAGTGGCCTGTAAATGAATTGAGAACATATTGTTAAATGTTAGTAAATATGTACACACGTTCAGACCTTGGTTTTAGGAAATACTCTTGATACCTGAGAGAAAAAAAAAGTCTCATGTGAGTAACTACTGAGATTGATGTGAAGCCATTTTTTACCAACCATATGAGTTTAATGTATAAATTTCATGCCAACACTACCACGTCAGTCATGGTGTTATAACACTGGTGTCCAAACAGAGGATTGTCTTTCACTCTGCCGCTCCTGTTTGTACTGATTAAACTGTTTTCTACCATTCCCGTCGTTTCGGCCTGTTTATTGGAGCCAGTTCAGGTAGCGCTGCGTTTCAGATGTGTTAGTTTGATAGTCCTTCAGTACAGCTGTTTGCAGCTGTCACGCATGGGTTATATTCTCTAAAAAGAAAAAAAGACTTGATCACACTTACACACTTTAACTTTAAAAATTAGAGTGTTGTTGTGTTCTTATAAATGAACATCACTGGAATCTTTTTGGAATTTGGAAACGTGTGATTTTATGTCTTGAGAGCTAGAAAAATGAGTCATCCAGAGCCACAGCCAGGAAACGGTTATTTTAGATAAAAATGGTAATGGAGCTCAGCCTGACAGCTGTGATTATTGAAACAGATGTTATCTCCGTGTTTTTTCTAACATTAAAATGACAAATTGTAAAAACAATAGTTTTACTTTATATATTAAGTGTTTAGTGGGGACTTTAACCTCCACCCACAGCAGTCCAGAGGCAGCTGAGAAAAGCCATGGCAGTGGTGGGCGATTAGTTTTTCCTAAAGGGCCACATGAGGAGCTCGGACTGTCATGGAGGGCCGCACCCTTATTAGAAAGGGCTTCCACAACAGTCCCAGGTCCTCGTGTGGCCTGTTGGGAGTCATGTTGTTTTATTTTTGCTTTTTATGCTAAGCTAAGCTAGACATGCGAGCTGCTATTTCACTAGTAAACCTTTTAACTGCAACTACATTTTTCATTTTTTAAAAACTGTGTTTGTTTTTTCTAACCTTTGGATTGCAGGGGTAACAGTGGCGTCATTGCTAGGCCGCTCTCAGAGATGAGCTGCCAGACAGAAAAAACTGAGTGCTGGGAACACAGTCATTCATTCCTTTCATTTTTGTTTTTAAGTTCATGCTTTAAAGTTCAGGTCTGTTGCTATAAAATCACCACACACAAGAAAAATGTTTGATTGTGGTTTAAAACAACAGACACCAAAAAAAAGGGGAAAAAAAGCCAGATTTGTGTTTATGTATTTAAAAACAGACGCATAGTCAAGTTTATACCGAAATAAAAATATACGGTAACACCAAATATCCTGATCTGGTCGTAAACCATGGTCTGATGACAAGCAGGTTAACTTAAGATTTAACTACCACAAAACAGACATAAAAGGTGTTTTTATAGCTCATTTGTTTGCACAGGTGACCACAATTGGCCTGGGTTTGACTGACCTCTGTCCAATAAAGGCTAAAATAATCATTCTAAAAACAAAATTGATGGAAAGTATGATTGCAGTTATTGGTGATTCATCACTCAGATATTTTAATCTGTTTATTATTTATAATATATTAGGAAACTTTTCTGAGAGACTAGGTTAAGACTTTTAAATGGAGCTGGATGAATTTGGTTTGTTTTCTTATCATGTACTGTATGAGCTTTGTGTCACGAGTCACCCATAACTGTCCAAACTTGTCTCTCAATATTACAACTCAAGGCTGTAGCCCACTAGATGGTGCTAATGCTCTTTACCTGCTTTCTGTCTGGAGCTCCAGCTGCTTCTGAAATGAATGCACAAACTCAATATATCCGAAAAACACTGCTTATTAAACATTTGAATTATAATTTTCCCTGAGAAAAGTCCTCAAATGTAAGAAAGAAAAAAAGTGTTACATTAAAAACCAATAAGAATATTTAACAATCAGTTGTAAAACAGCCTTTCAATACTGGATAATGTAATAATAATAATCATGTGTATGTGTTAGTCCCCATAGGGAAATAGTTCCTCTGCATTTAACCCATTCACCCAGTGAAGCAGTGGGCAGCCCGGGGAGCAGTGTGTAGGGACGGTACCTTGCTCAGGGGTACCTCAGGGTAGCCGTTCAGTGGAGTTGAACCCCCGACCTTCCGATCATGGGGCCACCACTCTACCTACTGAGCTATCCCTTCCCCCTTTTTTTTTTCTTTTTTTAATAAAAGGTTGGTGATGAGCCTTTAGGGTCTCCAGTTTGCCTTTGCATCAGCATGAGATGCAAGAAATGTCCCCAAAAGTCCATTTCTACTAAAAACTTCTTAAAAACTTGTTTCCTAAAATTGAGTTAAAAATGAGTCTGCGACAGGATTGATTGGTTGTAACAGATAATTTTATTTAAAAAAAGATGTGCTTGTATAGACAGACATGTTCAGTTTAAATACAATCTAAAATTAATTTTATATTTTTTTCATAATACTGGGAATGGACTACTTTTAAAACACTTTGAACCTAGTAACATTTCTATGACAAAGTAGCAATTAGCAGTGCAGCAACAAGCAAATAGAGTTTGTATACAAATCAATTACACAATCAATAAAACACGTATTTGCAAACTTCTGGTCAACATCTCATAAATAATGTAAATGCAACAAGTGTGAACGAGGTGGTCAACTTGGACACCTTTTTTTGTTTTTGTAAATGGTGCCTGGTTTTCCGAAATTCTCCGTTCAGCTCCGTTCTTCATAAATACAACAAAAATACTTTTCCAAACAGTATCTCTATCACACACGTGTTAGTTTGTCTGGAGTGTATTCAGTTTGAGTCCTCCAGGCTGCTGATTTTCTGCTCCGAGTTGCAGTTGCAGAGCCGCTTCATAATACTTTGCAGGCTCGGCTCAACGATACCAAGCAGGGGTCTCTGGGAGGGGTCCCCGTTCCAGCAGGCCTCCATCAGCTGCCAGCACTCTTCGTCAAAAGTAGGCACGCGCTCTGGTCTGGAACCTGATGGAGGACAACATGGATACAAGTGAGTCTCTGGCTGAAACACGAGCGATCCAAATATTTCCTCAAATATTCACCCTGTTTGACAATCAACAGATTATCTGTGTGTTCAGCAGTGACAGTTACACTTCCTTACATGACCTACCACTTCATGGCCGAGTTGCTGTCATTCCCAATTGCTTCTACTTTGTTATAATACCACTAACAGCTGACTGTGGAATATTTAGTAGTGAGGAAACAGCTGGACTTGTTGCATAGGTGGCGTCCTATCATGGCACCACGCTGGAATTCACCGAGCTCCTGAGAGCGACCCATTCCTTCACTAACTTTGTAGAAGAAGTCTGCATGCCTACGTGCCTGATTTTATACACCTGTGGTTGTCGAAGTGACTAGAATACCTGAATTCAATGAGTGAATACTTTTGGCACTGTAGTGTACATTTTGTTTTGGGATTATGATCTCATTGCATGCATCGTAACTCTCTCCCAAATTCGCAAACTGAACTATGATTTGCATTCTCCAAGATTCAAAGAGTCTGGTAAAGGGCCGTTTACCTTTTTTAACGTTGTTCCAGAGCTGATCCTTGCTGGAACATTTTTCAAAAGCCTCTGGAAGTTTCACTGAACCGGTGCACAGGTACCAGAACAGGATCCCAAAGGCGTAGACGTCGACAGAGTTGTCATATTTTCCTGTCGGGAGACAATGCCACAGTGGAGACAAGTTAAAACCTGACACACAAAACAAGCTGCAGTTATGACTTCCTGCTCTTATAACTCTGCTAGTAAAATGGCAGGGTTTCTTTTTTTAATGCACTGCCCCATAATCATACCTGTAAACAGCTCTGGAGCCATGTGGATGGGAGTTCCTACTATGCTGCCAGACATCATGGCTTCTGGTTTACAGAAGCCCAGGTCGGTGATCTTTGCCCGATTTTGTTTGTCCAACTAGAAAAAGCAAAAAGATGGTTATCTAATCAAGTAGAAAATACTGCAGTATTTAAATTTTCACTCATAAAAATGTGGTCTGATCTTTATGCAAAGGCCAAGTTTACAGTCACCTGAGAGCATTCGTGCACACAGATGGCTTGTTGTAAGAGTCCAGCTGTAGGACGCATGCATAGCTATTGTGCTGCAGTCTGTAATTTTATATTTATTTATAGCATGCGTGTATATTTTCAATTGTATAATCAAAACAGGTATACAAGATCTGCTAGACAGGAGCAGGCATTAACAAGCATGTGATTCCTCCTACGCTTTTCCAAACAAGGGGTCAACTTATTTTTCCATGTAAATACGAAGCTTTCTTTGATTTCATGTTTATTCATTTTTTTATGTGCATTAACACTTGTTACTTGAATGTTTAAAATAAAGATTGGAAACTGTAGTTCTAATGTTGGCTACAGCTATTAACAGAGTTAAATCAAACCACACTAATAACAATTAAACTGAACTTGCATCTGTTGAACACTTTTGTTATCACACGCATTTAATGTGAAGGCTGGAAAAACTAAGAAAACTCTTGATTTTACTAACTTGTGGAACCTCATTCAGCAGCAACAACCTCCACCAGATGCTCCTTGTAGAACGACCACAACACAAAGGACAAATTTAGGAAAATTTCTCCCTGCAAAGCTGTCCAATATTTATGAGATTTCCTGATTTAACCCTGGGCAGACCATGCCACAACATCTCTACAACCACTCTGATAATTTAATTTTGTGCACTGAATTAACTGTTTCCTCATTGAATACAGACTTCAGAGCTGGGATGAAGCTTTGTTCATTTTTCTCACAATTCTGTTTATTAAATTTGGGAAAGATAAAAGAACAAACTACAAAGAACTATCAAACAACGCTACAGTGATGCTGTTAAACTGAAGCTGTGACATCAGTAATGCAATGAGACAATACTCCGCACTTGCACAGGGCCCGTTTTATATAGTGAAATACAACAACTAGTCCATAAATCCAGTCTACGTACTTTAGACCAAAAAGGTGGCGATCATCCGTGTCATCTATTCAATTCCAGATTATAAATCAACAGACGTTCCACTGATCACGTTCTTCCATATTCACAACCTCTGAGATTACAGATTTCCACAAAGAAATAGAGGAAGGATCATCTCTGACCCACTTCAACATTATAGCATTAAGAGACTGGATCACATCCTCTTTTGCAGACAGGAGGGAATCTTCCCAAGCAGATGTAAGAGTGCATTTTCCAAAAGCTGCTGACCTGTTGTTGCACTAACACTTGAACATACTACCGTCCAGACGGTTTGTGCATTCCCACAAACAACGCAACCTGAGATTTACATTTACTTTGTGTGGGGAACCTCCAGGTGGTCTTTTGCAAACCTGAGACATGCTGTATTTTCCTTTATGGTGGTTTTCTGTCAGCACTCTGCCCATTTACTATTATTCACAGTGGAAACAGACATACAGCTGTTTGCATTTTATTAGTGTAATCAGACTGTTTATATTTGTGACTCAGATCACAGGTGAGTAATTGATGTAGAGATTATTGTAATTGTATGATGCTGAACCTATGGAGTGCATTTTCTTCTGTGCTTGGAAAGGTGTCACTCAGATCAACTGTGCCATGTATTTTATGAACGTGGGCTACTTTGATAATATAGAGTTCTGATAGAGCTACACAGTCACAGACTATAACCGGTCTAACTGACAGCTGATCTGAACTTACCAGAACATTTTTTAGCTTTATGTCTCTGTGCAGGAGACCCTGACCATGGAGGAAACGGATCCCCTCCACCACATCCAGAGCAATCTGCAGTCTCTCCTTCAGTGATAAACCAGCCTGGCAGGGACGAACAAAAACAACAGAGAGAGAGAGAAACTGGAGACTTAACAGGATGTAAAGAGCAGAGTAGAAGAGTACGGAGCTGCTCCTATAAAGCAATGACCTAAGATCTCTGTTATTCGCTGCCTTATCGAGTCACCTTCAAGCCTGTGTAGAGGTCTCGGTGCAGCCGCTCCATGATAAGCAGCACAGATATGCTGGAGCCGTCTCCGTAGGTGTAATCGATCACAGAGCCGTGCAGGTCGACCAGCCGCTCATGTTTGGGCAGTGACCTGAGGAGATGCACACACCCAAAGAAAGGGGAGGGAAAACATATATTTTAGCTATAAAATCATAAAATGTTTACTTCTCACCCCCGTCGACCTTCTTCTGCTTATACTTCTGTTATCTTGAAGTCAATCTTGTTTGCCTTTGATAAATTCGCCTCTGCAAAGTTTTGGAGATTCCAGAATTCCTCAGAGCTGAGGAGGTTATAGCGCACAAGCATTAACTGTGCTAACGAACTCATGCTGTCACCTTTAAAAATAAACACTGACATGACACAAAAGAGCCTCAAGGCTTCAACAGCCAAAACTACTTTTCTATAAGCTGGGTGGAGTTTGGCCTTGAAAACAAGCAGCCTGTCATGTTCTATAAGCAGAGCTCTGCTCTTGATGAATGCACCTGCTGCCTGAGAAACTTTCTTAGTCACAGCTGCTGAGCGCGAGTAAAGCTGCGATGCATTTGGAGCCAGCTGTTTGGTGTGAAGACGCGACTGTGTTCAAACACTTGTTCCTAATAACTCACCGTGTGTAGTGAAACTCTAAAGCCAGGTCATTCCAGTGTTTATCGTCAGGCGGGACCACGGACTTTAGTGCACATGGGTAGTGTCCTCCCCAGCTGTCACACAAATACACAACGCCGTACTGACCCCGGCCCAACTCCCGCCCGAGCTTGGGCTTGCCTGTGAGAAGAGAGCGAGAGAAAAAGAATTGCAGATAATAAGATTGTGTTTATAAATGCAGCTTTGAAGCTAAGTCTGAAACTTTGCCAGTGTCTGAGTATTTTAACCAGTCACTTATTGTGTTTCTAAATTAGATTTGCCGATTTTTAAGTAGTGTACTCACACTCAAATATACAGTGACCTTCACTGTACAGTTTCATCTACTGGGAGTGGAAAGTCTCCCTGTGTTTTTCCCCCATGACCTAAAATTTATACTTTTCATTCAAGCAGGGACACATCTTGGAGTTAAATTAGTTAGGTTCAGATTTAGAACTTGACGGAGCCACAGTTAGCAGAAACGTGTGAGTGCGCTGTGCCCGTTTGTGGGAACGACAGAGGAATTCGGTGGTGACTCACCGTGCAGCAGCACATCCCTCAGAGAGCGGCTCTCCAAAGACAGGCGGGCCAGTCGAGGGGCGTGGTCCTTCCTCACACGCAGCCACAGGTCCTCGGTGCGCTCCAGACGACCCGTGTGCCCTTCCTCCAGCTGCAAACACAACACATGGCGTAACAACTCATGCCCTGCATTAGGACATATCAAATGGCTGATCTCATTCGTTAGCAATAACATTTTCCAAAATTAGTTACTAACCAGTTATTTTTGTAGGGAAAAAAAGCCAGCAGAGAGGCTCCTCTCTAAAGGTTTAAACTTAATGTAAGCACAGCCCTTTAACTAACAGAGTCCATGTACAGAGCTGATGAATGCTTCATTGAGCCACCCATCATGTGTGTTTGGCCCAAGAACTTTCTCCTTCATAGTAAAACAAGTTTGACTCATGTTAGTGCGACTCTTTTGAGACCAAAGACTGCTTTGCTCTCTACAGAAGCATGAGCACAAGCAGCTCATTACACATTTTAAGTTTCCTCCGTTTCTTTTAAGAACACCACATCACACCATGCTGAGATATACCAAGGTTCAACTAACAGCCTTGGTGAATCATCTTATTAGTACAAAATGTTATTTTATGTCTGTCAAACTGGGTTATCGTTACCATTTTTGTAGATTCAACTAAAGGTTTTTGTGGTTTTGTGACTAAAGAAAATGTAAAATTTGTCCTTTTTGCACACCCTGTACATCAGTACAGCTCTGACCACATGTTTTTGGATTCAATAATCTCAATCCATCTGTATGTTGTTTTTATATTAAAGCGTGAGATACTACCATGGAAAACTAGCTGGCCCTGAAGTTCTCAGTGACCCCTGACCAGCTGTTTTGACCCCTATGGCTATGTGACGTCATTTGTCAAGAGGTCAGCGCAGAGGAGCTCACCGACTCACTCCTCTTTTTTTTTTTTTCTTTTTTTTAAACCAGAGAGCAACAGTGAATTAAAGAACGTGTGCTGTGTGTAAAACAGCTCTAATCTACACGGTCTGGTCACCACTAACAGCTCACTATTAACTATTACCAAACTAATAAAATACTGCAAGTTCAAATGTTGTTAAGTAAATTAAATTACTTATTTGTTTACATCAGGGTTTTTCCTGCATTGTGGAATTTTTTTGGTTCCAACTCAAAGACAATTCATGCAGCTCCAGAGGAAATTCCCCTCCCGGCTTGTAATGAAATTATTTTTTAACCAGTTTTGTTAATTGGGGTTTCATCAGCTCAACCAGAAAAGACATTTCTGTTTATCCAATGTTCCCCACAGGTCGATTCTGAGCCACAAAACAAAATAAACAACAATAAATAAAAAAAACCCAACAACAACAACAACAGAGTAAGCTAGATTTGTTCATATATTCAACACAAGGCAGCTTTGCAGCTAAAGACAGAACTATGCTAATCTCAGCTCGTCTTGTAAATAAATCACGAGACAAGCTGAGATTATTAAAAGACATCTGCAGGAAAAAATTCACAACAATTAGAGTGATTAAAAAAAATGCTTGATTGTATAAAGAACACATTTTTCTCAGTTCTTATTTACTCATGTATGTGAAGTATGAGCTTTGTATTTAAGCAAATAAGAAAAAAGAAAAGTTTGGAGCTGCAAGCTGTAACGTGTTGCTTAACGTGAGAATCTCTGAGAATCGGTGGGACTGGAGGTCATCCATATTTTGCACCAAGAAGCTGAAAAATTGCCGATAGTTTGATATCTGATTCTACCGATTCCCAGATGCAGCTCAGTAATGGGAAAAATTACAGGTCTGTAGTCTGTAAGTGAAATCACCTTAGGGGCTCGTGTAAAGTGCCGAGTATCATCGTCGTGTGCTCTTTTCGGCAAAAAGGCCATTACACACCGTTGTAAAAAACCATGACATCAATTTGAACATCTTAGGTAACTTCACGAGTTATCGCATTCACAAGATTTTCAGAAAACTTCATCTGTGATCTTGACAATGAAGTCGAGGTCACCAAGATTCAAACTTATTGGAGATTTTTAGTAGATACACCCTTGGTATGAATTTGAAAATCCTACGTTGCTGTGTTCTTGAGTTATTGAATTCACAAAGCTGGGAGTCCACGCAGCTCGCCCACCTGTCTGGTGAGGTGACAACAATACCTTATCAGACTTTCAAGTGTTACTAATCCTGAATATCACACCAAGCCTGCGTTTTAATGTCCGTTATTCGCCGATGTCCTGCTTGTTTTTCTGGTCGCTCCAACAGGAACGTGACACACGTATGATGTTATTTTAGTCAGCTGGTTTCCACGGCACTCGACAAGTGGATCAGAAGCATAAATAACCTTATTTTCAATTAGTTATGTTCACCCAACATCACCTCCTCTTCCGTCACAATAAATCATTGTATTTGTGTAACTGCATGATAATGGAGACACTGATGTGGCCCACACTGTCTGTCATGTGATAAATACCATCACTCATCTGTTGGGGGCTTTATGGAGGGATGTCCACGCCATGCATGCCAATTGCATAAATACAAAAATAATAACAGTGAATCTGATTAAATAACTAATTTGTTGTTTTATGCTATATTCGATTGTTTGACATTGTTATTTTACATTTTTACTTCTTGTTTTATTGTGATTTGTATCTGTGAAAAGTGGTATTTAAATAAGTTTCACTGATTTAATAAATTGTCCGTTTTCGAGCTGTGCGGTTAGCAGCCTTTAGTCTTGCAGCTGCTAAAGAGAACGGGCTTTCAAAGCGTTCGGGTGAAGAAGCTGCTGTGAATTGCTCCCAGCTCTCGCATTTTTTGGCTCCCTGTGAAACCAGCTGCTAATGTTACACAAACAATAGTAGAGCCGTCCCAAATACCTCTCTGCATATGTGAGAGTTCCAGGAAACGTCTCATAAGGCATACCGCAGCATCACACGGCACTTTCATCTCTGCTGCTCAACAAACAAACAAACAAACAACAATGTGTAGATGCTGTGGTCATGATTTTTCCCTATACACCAGCGGTAGCTCTAGTTTCACAGCCTCACTGCCCTGGAGGTGGTGCCTTACTTTAAAACCAACATTTTTTTGACTGCAGTGAGAGTCACTGGTGAGTAGTCAACCTTTATTGAATCATCACCATTTCATTGACAGTTTTTTACGTATATTTAAGACCATACAGGGGAAAGTATTTGTAGGAATAGGGGAAAAAAAGTGCAGCTAAAGCAAAAGAGAAGGTTTTAACCTGACGCAGAGATGTCGCGAAAGCCTCGTGGGAGCTGTTGAGCCGGGTCCTGAACTGCGAGCAGATACTTCGGGCCAGTTTGGCAGCGCTGAGACTTTCGATGGCATCCTGGGCCACTTTGCGCTTCCACTCTGGAGTGATGGCAGGAGGGTTAACAAACGTTATCCGGTGGATTATCTGCAAGGAAGAAGAAGAGACTCATATCAAAAGGGAAAAACATAGCCATCTCATCAGAAGTCCGAGTACTTTAAAAATGATTTGTGTGAATGTTTGAGACACCGACCTGTTTGATTTGCTCCCAAACGAGTCTCGTGACAGAAGATCCAGAATGAAAGGTGACCTCTACGTGATAGGCAGCATTTAACAGCTGTGACAGGTGAGAAAAGGGTTAGCACAAAACCCAAATTTTAAGACAATCTGTGAGTCTAAAAAGCTTCTAGCATGACTAATAAGAGCTCATTATTCTACTTTTGTGTAAAAAACAAAACAAAACAAAAAAACAAACATCTCAAATAACATGTGAGAAACCACTTTTCCACTTCAGGAACTCAATCAGGCACAAGTTCACAGAACAGGCTGCTCTGTTCCACTGTGTAACATCCACTCACCTAATGTGGTGATGTAACAGCAGCAACAGCTTTGACAGTGACACCGTTCAACAACACAGCACAAAGTATGAATAACTGTATCTGTCAGACTCAAAGACAAGAATATTAGAATTAAACTGTTAAATTGTTAGACGGGCGCTCTACAAAAGATAAAGTCACCAAAAGAGTGCATCTTAACCAAAACCACAAACCCAATTCCAAAAGAATTGAGGTGCTGTGTGAAATATTAAAAAAAAGAATGATTTGCAGATCTCAAACTCATATTTTATTCGCAATAGAACATAGAAAACATTTCAAACGTTTGAACTGAGAAAACATAAAAGACACATCCTAGTACACACATCTGTGGTATAAATTCAAAATCCTACGTCACCATCGCATTCACCCCGCTCGCCCACATAACAACAATAAAGGCTGAGGGGTAAAAACAGTGATATAAAAGAAGAGAGAAGCAAACCAGAGACACCGGATGTCACACATCTTTGTTGTGCTTCTGAAAATGAGCTTTCAAAACTGTGATGGTTTTAGGTTTAATTCCTGTTTCTTTAGAGGCCCTCAGAAGTCCACAACCCAACAGGAGATACTTTCTTTCTGTAGTGGAAAAGACCATTGTTCCTGTTGGCCCTTCAGTAAAGTTTCCCCTTTAAGCTTTAATGAAATACTTGACATTTTTATATGCGATTAGTGTTCACACCTTACATTTCTTGACACAAACACCCACCTGTTTGAGATGATTAGAAGTGATATTGTGAACAGAAGAATCAAAGTTGGACTTCTCCAGACTGTTGAGGCATCGCTCCAGAGTTCCTACAAAGCTCTCCCTCAGATAATCCACAGAGCTGATGAGTTTATTCGCCACAGCCTGATTCAAACTGGCCACTATCAGCTCCTGGATCTGGTTGATGCAGGATTTTATCTCTTTTGACGTAACAGGCTCTCCATTTGTTGTCACGATGACGTCTATTTGACGTAAAAGAACACCGTTTGTCATGTTAACGTGTGGCACATGTAAACAATAAGGACAAATAAATATTGAATAACTGATGTCACTGGATTTTCGTTTGATGCTCAACATGTGTACTGGAGGATCAACTCAAAGTATTTATATGACTGCATCGGATTTTGCGAAGACTACTTGTTGAAAATCACGTTTCTCCACAAGAACAAACTTAACAACGCTTCCTACAAGAAAAATAATCACCCCCAGAGGGTGGCAAACTACCTCACAGGTACTCTTCATGCTGTTTGGAGGTAGATTGACTCTCCAGGGTTTGAGCCAACAAAGATGACGAGCAGCGATCATACACTTTAATCATCATCCAGCATTAAAAATAATTCTTAAAAAATTCTTATAAATATTATAAATTTTGCCTTTTACTGATCATCACTAATATTAATAAGTGTAAACACATTTTAAAACACCCATGTTTTTGGATGAAAGGTGAAAGAAAAAAAGGTTGCAAACTCCAACACACATTTCATTTTATCACTCATTAATTGTGCTGTAGGAGCGGGGAAAAGGTTCTGAATTCTATTAGCTAAAAAACTAGTTAACCTTCATTTTTATAGTAACTACCTGATACTATGATTTTATGAGTATGGACTCTCAAGAGTATAGTTTAAGTTAAAATAGAACGATGAATGAAGTCCTTAAAATATTTTGATGTTCATTGTCTGGCAGCAGATTTGAAGGCCTGTAGAAACTGCATAAACAAGGAACTTAATTCTTCATACTTGTTTAAAAACAGCCCAAATCACAGATAATAAAGCTTTAAAATGAAAAAAATAAAACAATTCAACGTCAGTGCAATAGTCCCGACGTACAACACCACGTACCAAATTCAAATTATTTTTTTTCCTTTTTAGAAAGAGAAAGTTTCAGTTAATATACTGTCCAAACTTTCTTCTCTGTAATTTCTTGATAAACTCAATACATTTTTGAATTAATTTTTTTAATTTGATGAACTGACAATCCAGAGCCAAGCTGGACTTTTTAAATTGAAGTAATTAAAGTAAAGGGTTGACGTTGGCACAATAGCGTTTGCAAACTTGTCAATATACTTTTCCACTGGATTCTGCTTCCAACAGTTCTTCTTCTCCTTTGTGTACAAAGCATTGTGTCAGACTTACTGTAGTTTCAACAATGATCTCTACTATCTTTCTCCAGAGGAGAAAAATCTATTTATGTTGCAACACTGATGATAAGGTTATGGGTGGAAAAAGTGCACGTTGCCAATTTCCTGATTAAAAGGGGAAAAAAGAAAAAGAAATGGTTCAGTGTTAAAACACCTGCACGGAGTATTACTCAATGTTTTCCAGATAACCAAGAGAAGTTGTTTCTCAAACATACCCGGAGCAAAAGCAACAGGCAATGACTGCCTTTTCTTTCTGAATATGTTGAGTCAGACAGTGCCAAACTTTGGGGGCAGATTGTGAAGCACAGATGGCTTGGTTACATCTGTTTAGATCTATGCAAGTATCTAAACACTATGCACAGTCTGGCTTTGTAGGCTGTAAACACTGATACACTCACTGGCCATGTATGTATACCTGTTCAACACAAATTTCTAATCAGCCAATCAGATGGCAGTAACCCAATGCATTTAGGTACGCAGACACAGTCAAGACGACCTGCTAAAGTTTAAAAGGTGCCTCAGAACGTGAAGAAAGGTGAAACTGAAACTCGCCTGACTGATTTTGGGTGTCAGTCAAGCTGGTTTAAGTATTTCAGAAACTGCTGACCTGCTGGGATTTTCCCACTTAACCATCTCTATTACAGAGAATGCACAACATGTTGCAAAGTCCAAAGCATCTCAAACTGGTTTCACTGTACTCCAGTGGCCTCCACAGGTACCAGATCTCATTCAATAGAGCACCTTTGGGGTGTTTTGGAATGGGGGATTCACATCATGGATGCACAGCTAACAAATCTGCAGCAACCGTGTGACGCCATCACTTCAGTACAGACCAAAATCTCTGAGGAACATTTTAGCACCTTGTTGAATTTTTGCATTGAAGAATTAAGGATGTTCTGAATGCCCAAGTTGGGGCGAAGGGGTCCAATCTGCTCCTAACATGGTATACCTTACAAAGTGGACAGTCCCCCAGCAACTCTAAACTGGATAATTGGGGGGAAAACAAATGGATGGATGGCACCATGTAATCAGAGGAATAATTAGTTTAATTTAACTACTTAATTAATTTAACTAATGAAACCGTGCATGCACGTGTGCCAGTGTTCAGCCAAAAATATTATCAGGGTGATTAAATTCATCTCGAACAACACCCATACGCCCCCCTCAAAAAAATATGAAAATAAACAAAAACCCAACAACAGGCTCCTGTAGATGGAAACGTAAACATGTTCCATTTATACAAATCACAAATAGAAATACTGGGGCTCTATTAATGATATATTAATGTTAATTAGTCACAATTAAATATTTTAAGTTTTTCCTCAGAAACAGAAAACCTTATCTTGCTTGGTGACATCTAACAGCCACAGAGTCAAATTACCAAAAACCACAGAAATCAACAAGTCATCTATGCTAGCCACAAACACCAGACATGGAAACTGCAGCACTGCTAAGGTTAAAACACATCCTCTGCGATGCTCATTCAAACAGCAACCTTGTACATTGTGTGTGCAGACGTACACAGAAAGACTACAGATGAGGTGAGGTGCAAAACATTATCATCATCATCATCATCATCACTATGAACAATAAAAACATTAGTTGTGGTTTTCCTTATACTTTTTCAAGGCTAAGTAAAATCTGCCAGAAGTTTATTTGATCACATCTGAAAAACTGTTTAGACACAAACAAGCCGATAAGATTACTAAGATACTTTGATGTAATCTGTGTCGCAATCTTTTGTGCATTTCACCATTTACAAACAGGTCGAGATGGCATTTCCCTTATAGTATGAAAGATCCTACGCCTGTCTATTAGCACCGGTGCTTATCTGCTCACCTGTAAACTCCAGGTTGGCAGCATCCTCCAGTAACTGCTCTTTCATGCTGGTGAGTGTCTCCACTATCATCTCCTTCATCTCTTCCTGTTTGCGGTTAGCAATGGCCATAAGGGAGTTGAAGAGTTCACCCTCTTTCTCGCGGGTGTACTCCAGCCTGCGTGGTGTTATCTGCAGGTCCCTCTGCATGTCAAAGGCCTGCAGGAAAGTGAGGCACAAAGGACAAAGGTCTGTTTGGACCCCCACTGTGACCAATCAAATGACTGTGTCTACTGTAAAGCAGTAGAGCAATACATACAAACATATGAATAAAGACGAACAGTAGTAGGAAACATCATTGTCTGACCTGGTTGATAAAAAGATCTAGACACCGACAGTGAAGTCCATTGAGCAGGCTGGCAGCTTCCACCTGCTGATTTTGAAGCACCTGGCGAGCAAACGGCACCAGTAACCGATGCGGTCTTTCGAAAGATTCACCCAACATGCTCTGGGGCTTGGAGCCCGGTGTGGGCATCTGCGTTGGGGTGCCACAGGAACTGTGTCCTGTCGGGCTATTGAGAAAGCCAAGTGACAGTAGCTGCTTGTGAAGGGGGCTCTTCTCCTTCTCTGTGTGGCGGCCACATTCTGGGGATGCTGCTGGAACGCTGTCAGGCAAACGGACAAAACAGATGGGAAAGGAGAGCATCTCTTTGACCTTCCAGAGCTGTGCCACCTGTTCTGAGCTGAGGGAGTCCTGGTTGATGGCATAGAGTATGACTGGGATCACATTGCGAGTGCAGTCTTCCAGAGCTTCTTCTATGGGCTGGACACTTGGGCAAGGCACCACCATGACCTTTGCTTCCTGACGAGGGAAAATAAAACAATGTGACGCTTATTAAAACCAAATGTTTATGTAGACATCATTACAGGCAACGTGTTCATCTTTTTAGAAAACAGACAATTCAATCAAATTAAATAAAAATTTAAATTTTAGTGAAATCTAGCAATACAAAAACTACTAAAAGGATGACGCCGGGTTTATTTCACAAATATGTGACGAAACTGGCGTCATTTAATTAAAACTAATAAGGACAGAAAACAGCGTTACCTTATTTATTGTACATGTAATAAAATGTGTACAATTTCCCATGTGTGAAACAAAAACTCAACAGTATCAGGGGGAAAAAACTTCAGATAAGACCTTCATTCAACCTCTGCTTGGCACCAAACAAAAGGCCGATAAACAAAGTGACTATGAGTAAATAAGTAAAGTAAATCCCCTTACAGCCAGACTTCTGGATCCCACTGATTGGCTGTCTCGCTATGTGGCCCACAGATTACAGTCAATCAATTATATATACTCATGATCTCAACTCATTATGTATATAAGACGCACCTGTCCATAGGATCAGTTTCTTCTATTTAAACATCTCCACCATCATGGGCCAAATCATAGGTCAAACAACGTCAAACCCTTGCCTCATGGGGTGAGCATGGTCATGGGAAAAGTGGTGGATCAGCCGAAAACCACACACGAGCAGCTTGTAAATGATCTGAAGGCAGATGGGACCACAGTCACCAAGAACAGTAATGGTAACACATCATGCTGTAATGGACCCACAGGGTCTTACTGCTCAAGAAGGCAGATGTACAGGCCCAGTTTAAGCTTTCCAGTGAACATCTAAATGATTCAGAGAAGGCTTGAGAGAAAGTGATGTGGTCAGATGAAACTAAAATCAGGGTTCTCTGACATCAATGCAACCCTTTGTAAGCAGGGAATCAAATGATTATTTACCCCACTGTAGGTGTCTCATGGGTGCTGGTGTAGGGCATAGATTTAATTAAAAAAAAAAAAAAAAGCTGAAACAGTCTTTTAAATGTCTTCTTTTTTCAAAAGTTTTTTTCCAAGCTATTACAGCCGTGGCAGGCGTGCCTTACATTTATGTCTTCAACCTGCGGTGTCATGTGCACGTCAAGATAACACCAAAGTGTAGCGGCACACCAGCACTTCAGCTGACGTGGCATCACTTTTTGCGCATGCTCCTTTCCGCAAGTATAAACCAAGATGCGGTGCTGTGCACTGGCTAGTTTACAAATGCAGATAAACATTAAAGAGCTAATAAAACACTATCAGATGATGATGACTTCGAGATTGCATTTTGGCAACTGGAATTCATCTTTTTCTCAACATGTAACAAAATGCCTGCTTAAACACGATTGGTTGCTAAAACCCAGTGTACAAAACAAACTAAAGAGCTACTCTCACCAAATATTTGAACCCTTGCCTACTGCTCGGCTGTGATATGTGCCCTGCTAATAGAGAACTGTGAACAAAAGCTGAAGCCACACTGCAAACTGTCCAAGCCTGTTTTTCTGCATTAGGTTTGGCAGCAAGTACAAGCTTCCATATTGGTGCAAATCAAAAGGCAAATACACCGATACCAATCTGTAATTGGTTAATTCCCGATCATTAACCAATGGACTGCTATTAGTCAGGCTCTAACTCGGCCATTAACCTTATGACCTCAAATACCAGCACGACAAACTCCTGTTAAATACAATCTACAATTCATGCCACAAGATGTTCAAAGAGCTTTCCCTCTGGGAAAGAAACAACACGTCACAGACCGTTTCTAATTCTGAACACATCATGGCACATAAATATTTGTAGTGGTCTTGGGAATGGCTGTGACAGGGCAGAAAAAAAATTAATGCAAAAAGATTTTCTTAACCCTTAATAATTTACGACATTTACAAAAATAGAAGGAGAGACTGTGACGGGGTGGAGGAAGAAGGAAAAAAAAAAAAAAAGAAAAAAAAAAAGCCAGAGGGGGGAAAAAAGGCAGAAATGACCAACAGCTACACAAAGGAGACAGTCAGTCCTGTCTCCAAGAAACAAGCAGCGAGGCCGTCTGAGCAGTCTCTTTGGAACAAAGATAGCCTGCAAACATTTGGTTGCAACCAATCAAAATCAATACAATGTTTGAATTGCCTTAATGGAGCCTGTTTTCAATAACAACCCTTCAAGAGGAAGCCTGTAGGGTATTTAGATGTTACTGTTCAGGTTTAATAAGACTTCAAAGCCCACATTAGACTGGGCTTCTACAAAGAAACACAGCAAAGAGAAACAATCATATAAAGTAATTATAAACTTCTCCTAAATGCATATTTTAAGGGTGACTGGCAAAATCGCAGTTGTTCGTAGGAGTCTGCAGAAGTGTGGCAGTAAACATATTGGATTATATACCTCAAAAGAATTTTTAGAAACATGGTGGTAGATTAGCACCTTCATATGTCAACATGGTTAGACTGCAGTTAAGTTGAAGCAGGAGGCATGCGTAAATACCCCGGGATGAAGTGAGGGCCAATTAGCAACTGGGCTCTCATCTGCTGGCCTCCTCTATGGCAGGAGTGTGTGAATGCCACAGCCTGCAGAGAGATTCTGTGCCTCCATTTATTTCTTATTCTCTGCTCTTCGTTCAGCAGAGACATAAAGCACTGGGCTGCTTTAGTTGTCTGGTTTGAAGAAAGTGGATTTCATTTTCTTCAAGTGTAGTTAATCAAATGCATACAATACGAGATCACACTGGTCCTTTTGTCTTTAATTTTTTTACTGAATCTGAATCGTTACTGAAAAATATGTCAGCTATTTCAGCTTCTAAGGTCACAATAAGGCACATCTCATGCCCTCCAGTCACACATGAAAGTAAACGGAGATTTGTAACAACCGCCTTTGTTTTCAGTATCGAGGTTTTTCCTTCAAACATTAATCTGTAAAATACTAAACTGCCGCTAAATTAATTTTAATTTGGTACTTACAAATTAACACGATTGGGATTTATCTCTGTCTGTTGTGTTTTTCTCCCACACGCATATTCTGATGTGTGTGTATAAACCCAAACACTATTGGATTTTTTAAAGAAAAGTTTTTAATGGATCTTCTTTTATTAGCACAGCCCACATCAAATGCTGATCTATGCCATTGAAAACAAAACAAAACACAACAAAATATTTTTCCTAGTGATATGAACACCCAGTGTCCCAGATCTCAACTGTAACCATGGCAATTGTACCACACCAAAGGGTTTGAGATCTGTTTTTTACATGACCTAGTCATGTGAATCACACCAGACCAGTAGCATTACGTAAGGGGGTTGGGCGGGTGGGCTGGAAAAGCCAGGCCTAGTTTCTGGAGATCTGGGATCCTTTGGGAGGCCTTTCCATGTGTCACGCATGATAAAAAATGACTACAATTCACAGACCAAACCAAATCATTTAATTTTCTCAAGATTCTGTGATTTTCTGGTCACACGACCGCAGAGCGTGGAACACTGGTGAAACACTGCATGCCTAAACAACAGCACAAATCAAGTGAAAAAACGAACAGCACAAGAAATAATCAGCTCTGCTCAGTAATCTGTTTATGAGCTAAGCCATGTGAGCAAAAGCTAATTCAAACAGGAGACAATGATGAAAAGAATAAATCGATCCATGAAGGGAAAAAAAAGAAAAAAAAAGAAAAAAAGGAGAACAATAAATATCAGCTCACAAAATATAAGTACACACTGAATTTTTTTAAATGCATTTCACGACTGAAATAAACCGTAACCAAACACTGTTTCATCATTTTTCCACATGATGAAAAATTAAAGCAAAAACGTTATCTTTACCAGGCTCTAAGTTCATTTAAATCAAAACCTGATATGAACAAAAACTAAATATATATATATCATTATTACTTTAAACAAAAACTAAACCAAAACGCTAAATTCCTATTTTCCCGGGTCAGCATTAGCCAGGTGCTGATAATGAAATACACTTGACTAACTGATCAACAACAAGTGTTAGCACCTCTATAAAAGCTGAAGTTCTGGACTGCCAGGGAGGAAAGACATTAGCGATGATCTTAGAGAAGCAACTCTTCCTGCCCATCAATCTAAGGGGTTTAAGGCCATTTCCAAATGTTGAGAAAGATAATTCACAAGTGTAAAATGTTAAAGACAGCTCCCAATAATCCCAGGAGCGGTCATTCCAGTAAATTTACCCCAAGGTCAAACTGCGCAATGCTCAGAGATATTGCAAGAAATCCAAGAGCTACAATCTCAGACGCTACAGGCCTCAGTGACCATGTTAAATGTTAAAGTTCATGATAGTGCAATTAGAAAAAGACTGAACAAGTGTGGCTTGTTTGGAAGGGTAACCATGAGAAAGGCTTTTTTCTTTAATGACTTATGTTTGCAAAAGTTGCATCCAAACAAATCACAAGACTGAGATATTTGGACATGATACACAGAACCATGTTAGGAAAAAACCCAAACACAGCATATTTGCATGAACACCTTATAACAAGTGTCAGCACGGTGGTGGAGGGGTGATGATTTGGGCTTGTTTTGCAATCACAGGACCCTGACACCCTGCAAATGTTGAGTCAACCATGAACTCCTCTGGATACGTACTCTAAAGCCAAACTGGAGGCCATCTATCCAATAGCTAAAGCTTGATCAAAAATATGGATCAACAGGGTTGGTCAACAGGGTAATGACCCCAAACACAGCAGCTAAACTACCCCAGAATGGCTGAAAAAGAAAAGACTCAAGGTGTTGCAATGAACCCAACCTGACTGAAATGCTGTGGCAGGAGCTCAAGAGAGTTCTGCCTGCAAACCCGATCGAAGTCAAGCTAGTGTAATTTCATTTTCACACTACAGGGTGGGCCATTTATATGGATACACCGTAATAACATGGGAATGGTTGGTGATATTAAAGTCCTGTTTGTGGCACATTAGTATATGTGAGGGGGCAAACTCCTCAAGATGGGTGGTGACCATGGTGGCCATTTAGAAGTCGGCCATCTTGGATACAACTTTTGTTTTTTCAATAGGAAGAGGGCCATGTGACACATCAAACTTATTGGTAATGTCACAAGAAAAACAATGGTGTGCTTGGTTTCAACGTAACTTTATTCTTTCATGAGTTATTTACAAGTTTCTCTTTGTTCACAGCCATTGACATGTCGAAGAGGTTAACACGTGAGGAGCGGATCAAATTGTGTTGATATCTGGTGAACGCAGTAACCGGGTCATTGCAGCAGATTTCAA
Source organism: Haplochromis burtoni (assembly GCF_018398535.1). Lineage (NCBI taxonomy): Eukaryota > Metazoa > Chordata > Actinopteri > Cichliformes > Cichlidae > Haplochromis > Haplochromis burtoni. Next base: position 235,000 of record NW_024582661.1, on the reverse strand, counting down.
TGCAAGACACCCTACGAGACCACCCATCTCCCATGCTACAGTTAGCAAACTGCTTGCTAAGTTTCGTGAAACTGGTTCAGTGTTGGATTTGCCAAAATGTGGACGCAAGAAAACTGTCACTAATGAAGAAACATCAGTGGCTGTCCTAGCTTCATTCAGCAAGAGCCCACAGCGTAGCACTCGCCGCATGTCACTGGAGAGTGGCATTAGTCGAACATCCCTTCGGCGATATTAGCTACTCACAAATGGCACCCTTACAAACTCCAGCTACTGCAGCATCTCAACGAGGATGACCCAGATCGGCGCACAGAATTTGCAGAATGGGCAAAACAAAAATTGGAACAGGACCCTCAGTTCACGCAGAAGATTTTGTTCAGTGATGAGGCAAACTTTTATGTGAATGGTGAAGTTAACAAACAAAACCACCGCTATTGGTCTGACACTAACCCACATTGGATGGATCCCTCCAAGACTGTTGGAACAACAAAAGTGATGGTTTGGTGTGGTATATGGGGTACAACGATAGTGGGTCCATTCTTCATCAATGGAAACCTCAAGGCCACTGGATATTTGAAATTGCTACATGATGATGTGTTTCCCTCTTTATGCACTGAAGCTGGCACGTTCCCTGAGTTTTTCCAGCAAGATGGTGCACCACCACATTATGGGTGCCAGGTCCGAGCATTCCTAGATGAACAGTTTCCTGGAAAGTGGATTGGTCGTCGTGGGCCAGTTGAATGGCCCCCAAGGTCTCCCGATCTGACCCCCTTAGACTTTTATCTTTGGGGTCATCTGAAGGCAATTGTCTATGGTGTGAAGATACGAGATGTGCAGCACCTGAAACTACGGATACTGGATGCCTGTGCTGGCATTTCTCCTGCGGTGTTGCTATCAGTGTGTGAAGAGTGGGAGAAGAGGGTTGCATTGACAATCCAACACAATGGGCAGCACATTGAACACATTTTATAAGTGGTCAGAAACTTGTAAATAACTCATGAAAGAATAAAGTTACGTTGAAACCAAGCACACCATTGTTTTTCTTGTGACATTACCAATAAGTTTGATGTGTCACATGGCCCTCTTCCTATTGAAAAAACAAAAGTTGTATCCAAGATGGCCGACTTCTAAATGGCCACCATGGTCACCACCCATCTTGAGGAGTTTGCCCCCTCACATATACTAATGTGCCACAAACAGGACTTTAATATCACCAACCATTCCCATTTATTACGGTGTATCCATATAAATGGCCCACCCTGTATATCATGTTCTACTAGAAGTCTATAACGTGTAACAATACACTCTATGATCATGATTTTCCATAAATCTGCTCACACCAGATTCACCAAAACCTTTTCAATCAAGAATCAGACAAAATCACCTGCCTTCACCCTAATGAACTTTAGAAAAATAACTACACAACCGCTCGAAGCTTTGGAGTCAAATGGTTCTTGAAAGAAACGCATGTTTGTTTATGAAAGGTTGTAAATTATGACGATGATTATGTTTATTGTTATATTGATTCCATTAAACAAGTAACCACACGGGTATAAAAAGTGCGTTGCATTACCTAATGCCAGTTTATTGTGTTAAAGTCTAACTGATAACGGCAGAACAGCTTAAATCCACTCTGCTGATAACAGACGGAACAGAATTGGCCAGTTAAATGTCTGAAACATCAGCCTTTGCGGGTTGACCACAAAATTAAAATGCTCCCCAAGAAAAACTTCATTGACAAAACGTTTCAGGATATTCTTACTATCCTAGTTTACTTTTCTGTAAAAGGACTAGTAAACACAACTGCATTGATCAATAGTTTTCACTTCAAATTACTAAAAAAAAAAAAAAAAAAAAAAAGAACGTTTTGTGTGCAATAGTGTACCGTACATCAATGGGAAACATATATGGCACCAATCTCACATAAAGGGGTTCATGTCACACTACATATTTAAATTAAATTTCCAGTTTTTATCTGTTGTACAGTGTCCTTGGGTGCTTTGAAAGGCGCTATTTAAATAAAATGTATTATTATTATTATTATTATTATTATTATGAGGGTAAAAAAAAAAAAATTGATCTAGCCGTCTATCACTTATGCTCCTGAGCTCACTTAGCAGGCATCCTAATCAGATCCGTAAACCACCAACAATGGCTCCATTCAATTAACACTAGTATCAGCTCTACTCTAAGCCTTTCATGAATGGCTCACCCAAACACCCTTCAGAACAAACTCATTATCCGTGCTTCTATCTCCAATCTTATTAATTCAGTCTTTATCTACAATCGTAGTGATCACTGAGGGCAAGAACGTGGATAAACCTATAAATCAACAGCTTTTTATGCTCAACTCTCACACCTTCGTTCAAACTCTTTCCTGGCCCGGAGAGGGAACGCCACACTTTTCTGTCTGAGGGACATGGCCTCAGATTTAAACAGCTCATTCTCTTCAAAGACACTTCACACCTAGTTGCACACTCCCCACCACGGGCTGGAGGTCACCGCTCGAGGAAATGTGCACATTGGTTGTGCCTTGAAATTCTCTTTACAATATTTATTTTAAAAAAAAATGTTGACAAAGGAGAACCCTGTCAGAGTCCAACACCACCTAGGAATGAGTCTTACTTATTGCTAGCAAAGCAAAGCAAACCCTCTCTACTGTTAAACAGAGTTAATTCACGACATCTGCACATGTTTCAAGCCTACCTGAAGCAGCGAGTGGTGGAGAGTGATTTCCAGCTCTGCTAGCCTGTGGGCTGGGTCTTCACATTCCTCATAGATCTCCAAGTCCTCCCTGGGAACAGTATCCCAGCGACCACAATTAGCCGCCAACTGGTGCACCAGCTCATACTGGCCAGGCAGTGCCAAGCTGAGCCGTGTCTGTCTCCCATGGGTGAAACAAAGTTTCCTCCTCTTGCAGACAGTGCCCTGGACTCCTTCACAAGGCTCTCCAGCCTCACCGCCCAGTGGCAGCAGCTTCTCCCCTAGAAGGCTGTTGACCAGCTGGTAGCGAGCAGTGCAGTTCTGGCCCAGCACAAGGATGTAGGGGGAAGCACCCACATTGTTGCGTAGGAACTCTTCTTCGTGAGCAGGGAACGAGATGCAGCTGAGCTGACCTGGACAACATGAGGAGGACATGTTATCTAAAACCACATCAGTAGCAGAACAAACAGTTAGACTCAGTAAGCTGTTTAGAAACTCTTGGTCGGCACTACGGGTGTCAGCATCAGCATGCTATCTGTGTTTCACCTCCTCCTCACAGCGTTTTTGAATGTTTAGCCAGCGAAAAATTAATGTGACATGACGGATAGATATCAGCCATTGTAATGGGTAAATCACTTTGCTGTAGTCCTATTAACCTGCATTCACTTTACCCTTGTTTGATACGCATCAAACCAAGGAGTCAAAGTGGTGACTCTTGTAAATTAAACTGGCTGTGTGTGTTTGAGCAAACATTTATGGTGGGGGTTTTTTTACATCTAAAGAACACCATGAGATTGTGTTGTGCACGGATTTTGCACTGGTTTTGCTTTCAAAGGCAGAATGAAGAGCTGAATGTTGTTAAAAGAGAAGCTGTTCCTCAATTCCCCAGCATTAAAAAAAGCAAATAACAATAAACAAGTAATACCTGACTTTTTGTGTTTGTTTCGTGTAACTGTAAGAAAATCTTATCTTACACTAAATATTGCTATCGGCATCCCTTTAAAAAAAATCCAATCAGTTAGACATCTCAACTTTACCTACCATTTGTTAGATGTTACAGTCATCTTAGATGCATAGAAAGTAGAAAAACATGGATGTAACTAGCATGATGTCATCCACTGGCTTCAGAAACCCCGTTTTGAAGCTTTAAGATTTGCGTTTTAATTTCCAACTTGGATAAAATAAAAATTTAAATGATTTTTAATTGACTAACCACTTGTCATTAATATGTGTTTACAGGGGGAAACACAGTAAGCCATTTTCCCTTAGACTTCTATAGAACCAGACGTCCTTTTTTCCCCCCAACAGCAGCTATCGCAATCTGGTGGCCCTTAGACAGAACGCAGGTTTAAGGCACTTTCTCATCAAGCCCCCAGTATACCTGCCGCAGTGGTCACAACCTTGTCTCATAGTCGCTTGTATTTTTACCCGCCATTACAGTGCAGGGAGCCACTGCAGGATTCTCCTGAAGGATAGGTGTCGCCACTCAGACAATATCATCACATAAACACTGCTATAGGAGGAGAAAACGGGAAAACAGAAAGACTTTGTTGAAGGTTTTTTGCAAAGTTTTTTCCACAAACTCAAGTTTTCAAACGGTTCCAATATCTCCCTCTGTATATCTGTTTATCTGTGAGCTTCTGTGCTGGAATATCATGAAAATGGTGCTAAAAAACAACACACACCAGGTTACAAAAATCAAGAGGCGCATGACCAACAAAGCACCACAAAGGTTGTTTTTTGTTCACTTCTGGATGGATGCAAACTGCATTTCGTTGCCCTGTACCTGTGCATGTGCAATGACAATAAAGTTGAATTCTATTCTATTCTATTTGCACGACACATGACGTGACATCAAAATGGGTGTGCGACACAGGCGATGTTGCGAGCATAACAGCCCCATTAGCTTAATTTTTCCCAACACAGAAGCTACGTCCAAGCGTTAAACAGTCTCTGGTTAGATAAAGGAAATCTCATTCAGCTCATTCTACAATAGCTGTGCGGTTAAAAGCCTGTAAACAGTATTAATGTCACTTTGGCAGTGTTGGATTTTTCCTGTCTTGTTTCTTTTTGACCCCATAAATAACTTTGAAATAATCCAATGAAAATAAGTGAAGATTCAGCTGAGTCTGTAAGAGCTAGTGCTGCTAGCATTATGATGTGGAGTTTGAAACATGGAGGCTGCCATTTATGATATCTGCCACTCTCCTCACAATGCCCATGTCTACTAGAAGTTCTGAGTAACCCTTCAACTGTTCATTGTGATTGAATACAATGACTAAGAGGGCTTTAACTATCATCCAAAATAATATTTAACCGATGCTGAAATTGAACTTCAAATTGGTGGGAATGCTATTTAAGGCCACTCACACATGGACTCGATCCTCACACCAAGTCCTTTGCACTACTTCCAAGCACTTTGTCCTCTAATGTGTACCTTTCTACTGTTTTGTATATATTCCTCCAGTTTGCATCCATTTATCCTGTTTGTTATTTATTACTGCACATGCGTGTGCCGGGGTAGTGTGGAGCACTCATAATTTCGCTGTACAAGCGAAATGACAATGAAAGGCTATTCTATTAATGAAACTGTTCCTAACCGGTTTTAATCACAGTACAGCTAATTTTTACTGCATGCTTTCCTGGGCTATTTCCAGTATAGATATGGCATTATGGTTAAAGATTTTCCACTGTCCTGACAAACTAATCAGAATTAAAAGGTGGTTTGTATCTGTAAAATTAGTAGAAAGAAAATTGGGCACAAATACTTTAAAGGTATCCAGGACACCTTTAAAGTATTTGATATCAAAGTACTTGTAGGATACGATATCCTACAAGTACTTGGATATCACTAATACAGTCATCAGCGATACCCAGCTGTTGTTGTGAACAGTCTTCCCACCATTATTGCTTTTCAAACCTTCTGTTTGCAAGACTCAGCCAATCAAGAGAAAGCTGGCTTGAAAAAAAGAGGAAGCACTAATACAGTTCAAAGAATGAAGTGAGGTAATGCACCACAGTACATATAAGATAAATATGGGATTTTTTAAAATTATTTTTATGAAACATTAATAAGAATAACAGGTTATCTTTACACTTCATTCATGACCTTCATATTGGCTCATGTGCACCCTTATCAATAACATATCACATAAAGAAGCAATACAATATACTATTGTACTAAAGTCCTCTTCCACCCCTAGTCAGCGCTGTTATCAAAGATAGGACACTCAGATTATTACATCTATATTATTCTTGGTATTTTAACACAACTCCAAGAATACAGGACACTATATTCCACAGCAGAGACAATGAACCACTCTTGATCAAATATTATTTTTTGGGATTATTTTTTTGTCCCCTAAGGTATGAAGCGCAAACAGAAGAATCGATTCATTTTGATCATTGCGGGGCTCTGATATAATCCCCAATGATGCTGAGTCACAGTCTAAAACACTTACATAACGAAGACAGCGCATAGCAGCAACAGCCACCCCTTTATAGTCACATACCACTGCATTACTTTCTAACACTACAGTGGCTTTACTGCACTTCTAACCTGCCCTCATTGACCTAACATGAAGCAATAACGCAAGCAAGTCTACACAGAAATGTACATACCAGTACAGGACCCCCGCCCCCCCAACACACACAATCACATACACAGAGAGAGAGAGCAGGTATATATACCCAGGACATTTCCAAGATGAATCTCGTTTTTTTCCTGCTGATTACCTTCAGTTATCTTTGAACATTCAACACGGAGAGGAGGAGGAGTACAGACTCTGACCCGCTCTGTATGCAATTCCTGAAGATGATTATCAAGTCTAGTCCGTTTCTTTCACAGAAACAGATATCTGAATTATCTGATGATAATTATGTGATGAAATGATGCTGCTGACAGTGCTCATAGTTTCGGACACACAAATGTAATGGCGAGTAATATATATATATATATATATATATAAACAAATCTGTGACCCTTAACTTCAATCTAATCAGAAATGACTCAAGCAGCCAGTGCATAATTCTCAGCATATTTGGTGCACTTATTCTGCACATGTTTTCCAGAGGGGGGGGGGTTAATCTCTTTAGTTTTCTTTGACCCAAATGAATGGATTTTGCTCCCAACCTGCCCGCTGGTGCAATAATCACTTGGCAGTAGCAGCAGCTGTTAGCCTTTTCTTTTTACTTCCGTCCGGCATGCTTAAGTGTAACCCCGGCTGTGGGTGCTTTAAACATGCAAACATATGGGTGCAGTACTGATGCATTTCCAGGTGGTGTTCAAACCTACCTGCCTCCAGAGAAGCTGAAGCCGAGCTCATGGTCGATGCACAAGCATTGCTGTAGTTTTGCCGTATTTCCCGGAAGAAAGCATTAGTCTCCTTTAGGTTTTTCTTCAGCTGTACGGAGTGCTTGTTGTAGCTGGTAAATACTCTCGTCAGTTCCCGAGTTAGAGGAGTCGGTTTCTGCTGTTGCGCATTTCCCTCCATGGTAAACAGACTGGGCTGCTGCTGCCTTGTCCTCGATGCGATTTAAGTGGTTAAGCAGGTGCCAAACACCTTGAGTGAACCCGAAATGTGTTAATGCACACACCTTTCCTTGCGCGCTAACTAGTTAGTTCCCATGCTCGCCCAAAACCACCTGCTAGCATTTGTTAATTAAAAAGAAAGAAAATGAGTCAAGTTAACAGGTAGTCCTTAAACATACATGAAGTAGGAGTGTGTCAGTGCTGAACGGTCCCCACAGTCTGTTGTGCCCGTGAATGAGAAGAAGGCATTTGTTGTTGTCCCGTTGACAAGCACGGCTAGGCTAGTTTCACGTCAAGCTTTGAGTGGAAGAAAACCGCTTCGAGTTACCGCTATTTAATCATTTTTACTTCCTTTTGATAGTCGCAGTTTTTTTCGTTACTAACTACAAACTTGTGAGTGTCTTAAAACCAAAGCACGCCTGTAAGGCTATGTTGTGTCGGCCAAAACGCTAAGAAATCAGTGCTTCTGCGACCTAGCTACGGTCCACTGAAAGTTAGCGTTGCTAGCCAGAGGGCATCTCCGATCCGTCCCCACCTTAGCCTGGCACGGCACACATATCCATTTAACCTAACGAGGCACACTTTCACAGCAGTGCAGCCCCGTGTTTAAAAGAGAGGGCCCGGCTTTAGCGTTTGCCTGTCAACGACAAAAACAGCCCAAGCACGACTTTAAAACAACAACACCAAAAAAAACCTCCGTTTTTTCCAGAGGAGGCTGCGCTATAGACCGTTCCTAACCAACAGTGGCCCGGTGGAGCAAGCGGACATCCTCTACCCCCGAACACCGACAACTGACAGCGGCCAAACCGAGCCGGGTGCTGTCGCTGGTGGTGGCGATGAAGAGGAAGAGTGGTGCTGGTGCAGGGCGAGGAGTGTCCAAATCACATAGCTGAGAGAAGCAGGAGTGAAATCACAGCAAAACAGAAACTCGACGAGAGCGGTGTGCGGAGGGAAAAGGCGGGGCCCAGGCGGCATTCTGGGAAGTGTAGGCATTAGAGAGAACGCCGTTTCCACCGGGAGGCGAAGATATAGAAGCCTGGGAAAAAAGTAATTATGAACGAAAAAAGAAGAGTGGAAAATATCTGGTTTATGGCTTTTTGCACACAGTCTAATATATGATAAATAATAATCCCGGCAGATATATAGATTTACTGATTAGTTCTCCAACTAATTCATGAGCACACATGTATGGATATCCTAGGAAATGAATGTAACTTGCTTTTGTGTTTGGTTATACTATCACCGGCATGTACATTTGGTTTAATTATTTAGTTTAATAATTGGTTAATTATAGGTCAACCACAAGTTTCCTTGCTTTTCTCGCAGTCTATCCAGCATGCGGTTACCTCTCATGACATATGGATTTCTTTACATTCAAATTATTTTTATATCACTCCACATGACAAACGTCTGCTAGACAAAGACACTAAGAAATTACAAGTAATATGGGGCTGTTATTAGCCCCATTCCAAGCCCATTAGAGTGAGAAACTGAGTGCAGAGATGTGTCAGGACTACAAGCTGCTAGTGAGCTCCCTCTTCTGGCAGAAAGGTTGAATTACATAAACAATATCTTTGAAAGGGTTAGTTAAGGTCAGATCAAATCAGGAATATTTTCTCTGCCAAAATTTATATGATCTGATTTAATGAATGTATAATATTTCAGATATAGCGTCAGATAACACTAATAATATTTGGACATCACATGTACAATCCCTTTACAGATTCATTTATGTTCTCTTTTGAAACTTCTTGTTTCAGTTAAAAGGTTGCCACTGCAGAGCATCTGCCTCCATCTCACTTTATCCCCTATCATCCTCCTCTGTCATAGCAACCCTCTGTATGTCCTCCTTCACTACATCCATGAATCACCTCTATGGTCTTCCTCCTGTCTTCATACCTGGCAGCTTAATATTTAGCGACCTGTCAAAGGTCAAAGGTCAAATGTATTTATATATAAGATTTAAAACAACAGCGTTGACCAAAGTGCTATACATTAAAAGTATATAGCCCCAAGAAAAACTACAGTAAAATCCACAACACATAAAATCCACAACACATAAAATAAAATAAAATAAAATTGTCCAGAAGTATGTTGCACTCGAGTCAAATGCCAAAGAGAATAAATGTGTTTTTAATAAAGATTTAAATGTGTGTACCCTTTGTCCAATGCATCCACAGTCCCTCCTCTGCACATGCACGTCTCCAAATTGCTCAGCTTGAGCTGTCGATCTAATCTACTCATTTCTATTTTTGTCCATTCTCATCACTCCCAGTGAAAACTTTAACATCTCCAGCTCAGCCTCCTGTGTTTTTCTCAGTTCTGCCATCTCCAAATCATACATCACGGCAGGTCTCACAACCATCGTGTAAATGCTTTCTTTCACGCTTGCTGCTATCCTTCTGCCACAAATCACCCCTGACACTCATCTCCACACACTACACCCCGACTCCACTTTTCTTCTTCACCTCTTGTGCACTGTCTGTTCCTTTAGATGGTTGACTCCAGGTGATCTACCTTCACCTGTCTCCTTCTCATTCACATACATGTATTCTGTCTTGCTTCTGCTGACCTCCCATACCTCCTCCCTGCTCTCACTACAGATCACAATGTCATCTGCGAACACCACAGTCCACACTGACCTTATCTGACCTGACCTCATTGCCAACAAAACATTTTTGGTTATCTAGCTGGTATTTTGATTTGATTCCCAAAACAATATAAAAGTGCTTTGGCAGCACTTTTATATTAGTGTTCTTTTTTTTCTACATCACTGTTGTTTATTTGTTCACAATGTTCCTCTGCATGCACGAGTGAATAATCTGTGAAACATTACTGAGCGGTAAACAGAAAAAGGCCAATGAGTTGGAACACTGGTTCCCAAAATGTGGAGCAGACCCCCTGCTGACTCATAGCATCGCTGCGGGGTGCGCAGGCAACCAGAGTGGGAAAAACTGCAGTTCAAGTAAGTTTGACTAACAGCTTGTTTGTTTCAGTGAAATGTAATGCTGTATGTGACTTTTCAGCTTCTGAAGGAGAACAGGATAAAAGTTTGAGGTCCTGTCAGTTAAAACAGAACGTGTGAACACGCAGCTTTGCTTGGCTTAAAGTATTAATTCATGAAGATCAGGGAAGGCGGCTCATCTTGTCTTGACTGACAAACACTTGTCAGATGTTTTGCCTTAAAGTATTTACTGAATATATAGTGATGAACGTGTGGCCTCAAATCAGGTTAACCAGCCTGCAGTGTTGCAAACAGTGACTGCTTGCTGACCTCCAGTGGCTCATAGCTGTAACAACATTATTCATCTAAACGTTTTCTGTTCCAGATTTCACTTCTCCCAGCTCACCACTGTGTTTGGATATTCTGACCATTTAGATCAGAATATCCAAACACAAATAGCTGCATGAAGTCAGTCAGGACTGAAAATGCGGTGCACTGATGGAATAGAAGAAAGCAAAAGAAAAAAACTCATTTTTTGCCCTTGTGGAAGCCAATTTATGCAACTGTATTTTTCTCTACTTCATTGGAAACGAAGAAGAAGCAAGAAGCAATGATAGGAAAGAAGCTGGCTTATTCATCACATTTTAAGAGGATAGCTTTGAGGCATAAGCTCCAGTGATTACACAGTGGTTTCAAAATAAGCAACAAACCTCTGTCAGAAGTAATGCTTTACTCCTGTTCAGGTTTTAAATACATTTTTAAACTACACATGCACAACAACACTTTATAATACCACACACTCTTATACCATCCATCTGGATTTTATCACAGAGGATTATAGTATCATATGTCATCATTTACCTCATTTGCTGATAGCATTAATATTATAATCAACACTGGGTCATTTGCACTACTATTCTCATATATGAGATCTCGTGTGTGTGGATGTTTATGTTTATATTCATACTCCAGCAGGTTTTCTTTCTTATGAATAGGGGGAAATGGGATATCGGCTACCGTACATAATATCATCAAAAGATTTTGAGAATCTAAAGAAAGGAAGCCTGTGATCGTCAAGCCCTCAGGCAGCACTGCATCAAAAACAGGTATGATTCTGTCATGGAAATTGCTGCATGGGCTGAGGAACACTTCCACAAATCCCTGTGCCGTCCACAAACGCATGATACAGATCCATCATGCACAGAAGAAGCGTTATGTGAACATGATCACATAAAAAAAGCACTGCTGTCTTCTCTCGTGGTCAAACCTCATTGTATTTATATATATATTTTAAATAATAACATTATGTAAATATATATATTATGATGCATTAATGCTTAGACAGTTTATTTTAATAACTGTGTATGGGCCTACTGTTTGATCTGCAATATTATAACATAGTTTGGTAGCTATGTGCATTCAAACTAAAACTGTGAGTGAATTAGAAGTAACATGAGGTGGAAATATTCCAGCAAAGTAGGCCAACATGTCGGTTACGTCAGATGGCGGTCGTTTGAGTAAATTTACTTAAATGCAACCACTGGATATGTTGCAACTACCTGTTCAACTTCTATGCCCCACTTGTTTTTTGATTTTTCGTCTTCGTGGGGTGTCCTTGGTCTGTTTCTGCGGAACACAGATTTTTACACCAATCACCCAAAAACAAAAAACTAAACAAAGCATGTGTGGGAATTAAAAGAGGTTACCAGGCAACACTGAATCATTTCTTCTTGTTTTTAACATTAACTTTAAATAAAGCTGAAGCCAGTAAATCCAACATAAACTAGTTCGCTCTGTTTGTTCACTCCACGGTATGCGCGGTGCAGCAGATCCAGCGCTCCTCCCTTACCTGAAACTCCCCCTCCACTATTTGACGTGTCCGTCTGCGGGCGGTGCTCCGCCGCTTTCCCCCTCACTCTTGCCTACCTGCTGCTGAGTTTCAGCAGCATTACCGAGCTAACACGCAGATGTTCCAGTTCCTGCCTACAGCTTCTTGATCACACTAACCTGCAGTTCTCAGCTGAAGACTTTATATCGAGACTTTAACCTGAAGCGTGCCTGCGGCTCCACACAGAGGGAATGCATTTTTAATACCTGGCTCTGAAAGTAAAGCGACACAAGACAACACCTCTGCCGGGGGTCGGCATGGATGCTTTACGCGCTGCCCGTCTTTCGTCAGCCTGCAACAGGCCGTCCGTCGGGGGAGCTTTTCACGACGAAAACACACCCTTCGGGAAAGCTCAATTCCAGGTGCCCGTGAAAAAACAAGCCGTGAAGAGGCACCACCACAAACACAACCTGAAACACCGGTACGAGTTTCTGGAGACCCTCGGAAAAGGAACCTACGGCAAGGTGAAGAAGGCCAAGGAAAGGTCCGGTAGACTGGTAAGCATGGTGTTATTTTTCTTTTATTAGTATTATTATTATTTTTAATCTGATCACATTTTACCTGCAGTCAGTCTCACGTCAGTCTTTGGGCTGCTTGTCCCATCGGCCACCTGTTGTTTAGACAGCGAGCGCTATTTTTAGGTGACTGACTGTCTGCAAACAGGTAGAGCACGCTTGGATTTGAATTTTCAAATAAAGGCGTGGAAACTCTACCGCAGAGCGTTCACTTTGAAAAAAGCAAAGTATTGCTGGATTGTAAGAAAAATAATATTGTTAATTTTTTATAAGGCGGATTGTAAAGTAATAAAGTTGAAAGTGCGCCTGCCATCTCTCCTGAGGTGTTTGTCTATTGGCTAAAGTTTGTCGAAGGGTTCAGTGTGTTTATTTATGGGCTTTTCTTACGTTCACACTGGAATATACTGACCATGATCTAATAATTTCCTCCTCGCCAGCCCGCAGACTCTTTCTGATCTGCTTGATAAGCGCTTAAATTTGTCTTAAGCGCAAATGCAATTATGCAAGCATCTGCCCATGCTTCTTCATGGTGTATTCAGGTTAAACAGTGAGATCCGCTCCAGTTTGAGGTCATTATCATGGCGTTTCAACAGAAATTTATCACAAGGCATTTTATATAACCTCTATCTCTCTCTCTTTTTTTTTTTTTAAATTAGCCCATGTGAGGCACAAAAGAAAGTCTCTTGGAAAGGGCTGGGTAAGTTATTTTCCCCAGGAAGCAGTTTAGGTAACTTTCTTTTTGTTGGGGTTTTTTTTCTGATAAAAGGAACAGGAGGGGGGGGGATGCGGGGGTTGCAATTGGGCTTCCAGGTAAATTCCAGCTCTCCATGGCCTAAGGGGAAATGCGAGGAATTTAAAACATTAGAAAGATAAGCCCTTAAAAGAGGCATAAAAAGGAGGGGGGTTTCCCCTTGATTATAAGATCTTGGATCTCTTTTATTTTTAGCTTCTAAATATTTTAGAAAGGAATGTGGAAGTGGGTTGATTGTGAGACCAGTTAAAAAAATACTGTACGGGACTGGGTCAGGGTCATGTGGTACCACAAAACAAACCCTGACTCAACAACAACACTTAAAACCAATTTAAACGAACCCACATAATAAACTGGCACCTGAGTTTATTTTGGTGAACCTATTAAAATCTTTGTTCTCTTGATAAACATGTGATTTGCATTCGTGCTGCCTAATGGTTTGTTTACTTGCTGTGGCTTATCGAACATACCGGGAAACGGAAAGTGTGTTAAAATGATACAAATCAAAGCCCACATCTAGACTTTAAAATGAAAACTAAACGTTCCTGCTGTAGATACTTCGGCCTTTTCTTGGGAAGCCTGACTTGGCTGCTGTTTCATACTTTATCGGAAATGCCCTTTGTTAAAAGTCCTGCTTTTGTGAAAGTGGAGAAGTCAAGGAAGTAAGTGTTAGAATCCCTTTCCCCTTCCCTTTGCTGCTTACAGTAAACATGCAGTGATACAAGTTGAGCCGTGTCCACACACGCCCATTTCTGCTCTTTCACCGACTGGCTCTGCTGTTTTTATTGGAAATGAGTTGGTGTCTGGGATTTATCCTTGCCGGCAGCTTCCTGATGCTTCAAACCTACAATTTTTTTTATTTATTTTAAGTATCAAAATACTGATTAGCCCACATACGTGTTTTGAATCTCACACCCAACAAATGGCATTTAGCAGAGAAGCCTTTGCACGCCTGATTATTGACAACATAATGGACAGAGATGTGTCATTGACTCAGGGGAGTGACACAAAAACAAACAGTGGCTTCATCTTGCGTGCTGTGGCATTAAGCATTACAGCTGTTTCCATTGTCTAAGTGCAAAAGTCTGATTGCATAATCCACTGAGGTGGGGTAAGGTAGGTTGGGGGGTGGGGTGTCAACATACATCAGGATAGGGGTTGATCTGCCACTCGGTGCCTGACATGAATGCTGTTTGTGTATTCAGACGCCCCAGTTAAGTCCCTAGACTTGGTTTGCATCAGCTGTTAATTAATTCATTGTGCAAGAGAGTTCCCAGGGGCGTTTTTACTCATGCTCCACAGTTAAACTGGTTAAATACTTGTGTCTGTATGTCTGTGTAGGTTCTCAGTCATTCAGGTCATGACAGCCTTAAAAAAAACAAAAACCCAGACTTCTTTAAGTTAAAGTCCATTTGCCTTCTTTTTGAGCTCCTAAGACTGCATCTATACTTGCTTTATTTAGATAAAGTGACTCCGTATACCTAAGATAAGATAGAACTTTATTAATCCCTCGGGTGGGTTCCTCTGGGAAATTCGATTTCCAAAAAAGCACAGCAACAGACAGAAGTTACAGAACACACACACACACACACACACACACACACACACACACACACACACACACCACACAGAGACAATATAAATAAAATATACGAAGGGGATAAATAGGAATAAAAAATAAAACAAAGTGCCATTTACTGATGTCAGAGGCCGATACTCACCTGCGTGACTCATCTGTGTTGTCACATCAGGTGAGCACGGGATAAATATTCCAAGATGGTCTGAAGAGCTGATCTAAGGATCTTAAGAAATCCTTAAACATGCTTTTTTATATCATGATTTATTGTTTCCCTGGAATAAAAATAAATAAAAAGGATATTAATGATATCAAATCTGTCCCAAAATGTAGTTTTTAAACTTCTGGATTGACCCATGATTTTGTGCATACCTGATTAAAACTCCACAAAGCTTCACTAAGCCTACATTTTAACAGGGCTATCTGGTGCAAATGGCCAGGGGGATAATGGTGGCTCATGAGTTGTGTGTGTTGTGCAGAAATGTGGTTTGAGTCTTTGCTGTGAAATGTGAAAGATTTCAGCCCCTCTGTGCTTATTACGTGGAGCAGACTGTCTGTAACAGAGATTGCACACACACAGATAACCTCACAAGGATGTGAACTCGTCATGAGTGTGAGTTCAGGCCTGTCTGACAGCTACGCAAACAAATGCAGGAAACCTCCATTCTCAGAGTCAGGAAACGGGCCCGGGTGGAGGGAATACGGGGGTTTATTTGCAAGAGCATCCACGCCAGACAGTGACTCACGACGGGGAGACAGGTCACGCGTTGACACGGATATGACAAGTCGCTGCTTTACTCATTTTCCTGTCTCTGGAACCTCGAGGGTTAGAAATGAGGACACCCCACCGCCTGCACCATCTGGTGCCTCACAGCACCTCTTCAACCTTGGGGTGGACTGATGACGCACTCGGCGCACAGAGGAATCCCAAGCATCTGCGCTTCCAATGGGCAACAGAATGACATGAATACAGCTTGCCTGCGAGTTCAGACTGAGATGCTATTCACATTTAAATTTTTACTTCTGTGGGCCTCGCAGACCTAACGGCCAACTCTAGTTTTCTATAAAACAGACAATACTTGACCCGGAGTTCCCTTTGCAGAGTTTAAAACAGCACAGGTTTCAGTTCAATGCTCATTGTTCCACTCGCAATCAAACAAGCAGTGGGAGGACGGCAATTTATGTTAACTAGCGGCTGATTTGTGGATTTTTTATTTTTTATTTTAAACCATACTGCACTTAATAGACATGACTTATCTAGTATACCTCTGCTGATTATTGCATTAAGGTTTTGTTTGCTTTTTAATCAATAATTATGCAACTTTTGACCTGAATTTGATTTTTAAAAATGCCTTATTTGAGCAACATAACCAGTAAAGTTGGATAAAGTTGACGTGAATATTACTGTCACTGATTTTTTTTTTTCCCCAACTTGTGCACCTTGTGGTTTAGCATTTATTGAGTCTCCTACAGTCTCTTGTGTCCTTTTGAGTGTTAAAATTAGATTTGCTGAAACACCTCGAGGTCTAGACCATTAGAGTTGTCATTAGCATTAGAAGCTGGAGGGAGCTGGAGTACAGGCTCACTCGTTCCCTGTTTTGTCTCTATTCATGTAACCCCCTCCAGCAGACTTCTAACCCTTTTTACACAAGGAAGCCCATTAAAGTGGTTTAGACCTTACGTGGGGGAAGAAAAAGTTTGATTCCCTGTTGGATGATTAATTATTCCATGAGCTCATTCTTACTTACCTCTCACTTTATTGATTTTTCTTTCTTAAAGGTTGCCGTAAAATCTATCAGAAAGGAGAAGATCAAGGATGAACAAGATCTGATTCACATTCGCAGAGAAATCGAGATCATGTCCTCGCTCTGTCATCCGCACGTCATCACCATATATGAAGGTACATTATTTCAAAAACAAAATGCTAATGACTCCATGTTTGGGTTTGATTTTAATCATTCTGTTCCACACACTACATACAAACGTGATATCTTGGGTGGGGGGAAGGAGTCTCTCTGTTTGAGAGTCCGAGTTTTGTCACGCACGTCTTTGTGCTCAAGTCTGATGCAGAGTTACGTAAGTGGCAACTTCCTGCCGTAATCCGGCGCCGCTGATAATGTGCAGAGCCCCGTGTCTTCCAGCACCCCTCACGCCTGATGAGGTGGTCATCACTCAGCGTTTCTCCACTTCAGTGCACGTTTGTTTGCTGTATAGCTGTAATTGGTGTAAATTAGCGGTTGCACAGATAATGGACGTCTCTCACACAGCTCAAGTATTGCAAATGGTTTGAAGCGTTGAATTCAAAGGAGCTCTGCTCTTCTGTATTTCAGTATTTGAGAACAAGGACAAAATTGTGATTGTCATGGAGTATGCCAGCCGGGGGGATCTGTATGACTACATCTGTGACAAGAAAAGCATCCCCGAGCGGGAGGCCAGGCATTTCTTCAGGCAGATTGTGTCAGCTGTCCACTACTGTCATCAGGTAAGGCAGTTTTTCTCATATCGGATCTTCAACCTGCTGTTGTCTTAAGCCTAATGACACAGGGCTGCGCTCAGATTCACTGTTTTTCCAAGGCGCTGGCACCTCCAAAGTTACATAATGGATATTATTCACTGTCAGCCTGGGGGAAAATGAACAGTTGGTCTGTACTGAGACCAAGTGAAGGCTAAAGGCCAGCAATCCCAACATGCACACGCATGGTCTCACAGTTTAATGAGGGTGTGAAGGAACAGAACACACACACACAGCAATCGGTTGTTCTAGCAAGCCCAGAGCCGTGCAATTACCACCATTCAGTGAACATTATATTTTATCATGGCTCTGCTTGGCAAAGCATTTATAAATAAACGTTTGCTAGACAGTATTTGCTGAGTGACCTGCCCTTTCATATTACTGTGTTAACCACCTGTCCTTTACCTCTTTACGGAGGTCTGATGTCTCGTTAAACATTTATTTATCCACGTTATTCAGCAGAGAAAGGCCATCTGTTATATCACCTACATTTGGCACAGCGACAAATTCCAAAGTTTCTTCATGATGGCATTTTAACAATAAATGAACGCCACGCTACACAAAGAATGTGTTCGTTGCTACAGCAAGTGCTCATATGTAAGGAGCAGTAGCTGACCTGCTTTTTTTTTTTTTGTAAGTGAAGCAAATGCAAACTTGAGTCAAAGGCATGCCCCCCTACAGAGCAGAGCACAATGAGGCACTGCTGACGTACCAGAGAGGTCTTCTGTTAGAGAATAATGTGGTGTAACCCAGTAAAGCAAATCCTTTCTACGTCATGCAGACAACTCCCAGTAAACCGATCCCTAACAGCATGCATGAAACAAAGCTTAAACAAAAAAGAAGGAAAAAAACAAACAAACAAAAATAAATCCTTTTTCCTCTTAGAACGGAATCGTACACCGGGACCTGAAACTGGAGAACATTTTACTGGATGACAACGGCAATGTTAAGGTATGCATGTGGATTGAAATCAATAGCCTGCGTTACGCATTTTATAACTAACAGTGATGCGCTGTAACTGAAGAACTTCAATGGGAAAATACGCTTCACATCACATCTTTTGTTCTCACAGATTGCAGACTTTGGGCTGTCGAACCTCTACCACGGTGACGAGTTACTTCAGACTTTTTGCGGCAGTCCTTTATATGCCTCCCCGGAGATTGTCAACGGGCGTCCGTACCATGGCCCAGAGGTGGACACTTGGTCTCTTGGGGTGCTTTTGTACACGCTGGTTCACGGAACCATGCCATTTGACGGGAACAACCACAAGATGCTAGTGCAGCAGATCAGCACCGGAGACTACCGGAAACCAAACAAACCCTCTGGTAAGTTTTTAAAATGGATTTTTCCTCAGTGAAGCTAAATTATATTTTAGCTTTTATAGGAGTCTTGATTTTTTCCCATTTCTTTCCATCAGATGCATGTGGACTCATCCGCTGGATGCTGATGGTGAATCCTGACCGCCGAGCTACAATAGAGGAGATTGCCGGTCACTGGTGGCTCAACTGGGGCTATCCGCAGCCGTTACTGTGTGAGAGAAGGAGCAGTCATGTGGAGCAGACCTCTGCCCCAGTATCTCCGTCAACATCACAGCCTGCTGGGCTGGCCGGTGTTGCTAGTTGGCTGCGTCGTACATCCAGGCCTTTACTGGAGAATGGCTCCAAGATGCGCTGCCTGCTCCGCACGCAGGGCAGTGCAGGGGATGTAGTCCGACAACGGTCCCTGCGAAGGTCGCGTAAGGAGAATAACATCACCCAGGCAGTTCACGAGGGTAGCACAGACACTCGGCCCTCCAAGGGTATTCTGAAGAGGCGTAACAGTGTGAAACAGAAGTCGATAAGCGAAACATCAACTGTCAGTTTAGTGGAGCCACAAAAAATCTTGGACTTGTCTGCACCAGGTAAAGCACCTTCAGCTGCACAGCTGCCTCGCAAAGGTATCCTAAAGAAGCCTGCTGAGCAAGAGTCGGGGTATTACTCATCATCTCCAGAGAACAGTGACTCTGGCTTGGTAACGCAAACTAAAGAGTGCCCTTCAGCACCCTACAGGAAGGGCATCCTCAAGCGTAATGGAAAGTTCTCCTCTGGTGGGTTACATGAGTTTGGGTCTTTGGACCAGCTGGCGACATCTCTGCCTCATGGAGGTGGCCGATCAAGACCAAGCGGAGCCATCAGCGAAGATAGCATTTTATCTTCAGAGTCCTTTGATCAGCTGGATCTACCAGACCACGTGAGGCCAGCAATGCAAATGGATAAACCAGCCAAGGCGAGCATGAGAGGCTGCGTTTCTGCTGACAACCTTCTGGACATCCAAGAAGATAGAATTCTGTCCGATGGGCTGTTGAGGTCCTGGGACTGTTACAAGTCTGGAGTGGCTGACAGTGCCTTTTCGATTTCAGACTGTGATAACGTCACAGAGGCTTACAAACAGGCCATGGTCATACGAAGCTCCAATGCAAGCTGAAGACCAGTAATAAGGGACAAGATGCTGGCTAAAGAATTAGTGGTCATCCTGAATTTTGAAGTGACTTTAACAATATTGTGGTCATGAAAGCCAAAGTGCGTTGTGTGAAAATACCAGAACACTGTAAGGTGATCATTTTGGCAGAATTCAGGAATTAACACAGTACCAAAAAAAGGGAGAAGACTGATTGTATTTGAGATGGTCGATTTGATTTAACCGAAACTAAAATAAGGAAATGCAATTATGCAAAGGAAATGTT
Source organism: Haplochromis burtoni (assembly GCF_018398535.1). Lineage (NCBI taxonomy): Eukaryota > Metazoa > Chordata > Actinopteri > Cichliformes > Cichlidae > Haplochromis > Haplochromis burtoni. Next base: position 214,861 of record NW_024582661.1, on the reverse strand, counting down.
ACAGAGTGCAATTTGACTTTCATCAAACAGTCTCAGGAGAAGAGAGCTTGAACTCTGGTTTTCATTGTTAGAGGTTGCTAGTCAATTAATTCACAATGAAACCAAAAGCACTTCAGAGATGGAAATTCGGGAGACATTTTTAATACAGTTACAGTAGATCTGATTGAATGTAGCTGGTTTGTGTCCGAGTTACAGCAGCAGAATACTCTGCATTGTGGTTTATTGTCAACAAGAAAGTTTGAGAAAGTTCAATGAGTGTTATTTGGATTCTAGCTTCGTAATCTTCTGTCAACATGATGTTTGTCTAAGATGATGACGGCAATAGCACACAGTTTCGATGTTGGAATGAGTTTTGTTTATGGGTAAGGTAACATTTCACAGATGCCAAAGAGCAGATTTGGAAAACCTTGGCGCTAAAAATCCCCAGCAAAATGTGCCAAGTTTTGATGTTTGAAACGGGGACTACTGACTTTTTTTTTTTTTTTTATAAATGTTTTTCCTGAAATGACTTGTTCTGTGTTTGGATAATGACTTGAATAATAATAGTGACCCTATGAATCACTGGCCTAACCAGTCGAACCTGCCTTTGCTTGCTAGCTTGCGCTGATACAAGTGCACAAATAGCCTTCGAGTCTACATACACGTGTGGGAGTTTTACAAAAACAGGTGGGGCCCAGTTATTTTATTTTATTTTTTGTTTTGTTTTGAAAATCAACAGTATGAAGTTCCCCAACTAATTACTATTTGTTTTGGGGTTTTTTTTATGAAGTTGAATCATTGGTTATGGAACAGCGTAGTATTTTATAAGGCCAGATAACACCAGTTAAAAATAGCGCTGCCAAAAAGTAGTCACTGAATCAAAACTAGAGTTCAAATTAAAATCATAAATTAGGCATGCAGGTATTGATCCTTAATTAAGCTTGACCAGATATTTTCGTAGCTACCTGGCTCTGTCTTGCTTTATGAAATACTCCTGGTATTCAGCTACATCAGCATGTATGTTTGATTTTAATTTGGATGCTAAGCCAGTGCCTGGAATAGCACTTTCAGGCCACTGAAACCTGATAAATACACCATTTATGTATCAGTGTCATGTAACAAGAGTTGCACAAAGCCATTGATGCAAGCTGCAGAACCATGTTGTTCAGAAACATGGTTCTGATGAAGGAGGCTCATCAGGAATTGAAAGCCTGTTCATATGCAAAAGATACTTTTTTTTTCTTTTTTCTTTTTTTATTTTAATGAAAGGATTTTTTCTTAATTTCTGGAATCTGATGGATTGTATTAAGATGAAGGTAAAACTCATTCTCACATATGATCTTTGATTTTCACGTGTGACAAGGAAAATATTGTTTGTAGGATGTTTGTTTTGTTTTTTGCTTTTATAAAATAATTTAATGTGTTTGTAATGTGGGCATTTCATTGTTTTTGTTTCTCCCTTATCCCATATATTTCAGGTTTAATTTAAACCACGTCTGCCAAAGTTACTGGCTTATCATTTGTGTGACTGTTCTGCTGTGTTGTCCTTGCTGGGATGAGGAAGTCAATAAAAAAAACGACAACAAACAACTCATTTGCTGGCCAGTGTTGTTAATGGCCTTCATACAGATATTGCATTGACGTATAACAGGATTCATTTGCATTCAGCACAGCTCGAACCGCAGACAGACTTCAGTTTAAACTTAACAGAACCACCATCACTAGTATTAGATTTGCAAAAAGTAACAATTAAAATGTGCAAACACTGCTGGCAGGATTGGGTGCAATTTAATTCTCACTGTCACAGCAGGTTTTTATGTAGATCAAGGAATAAAACTGCTTACGAGATTGCAGAAAACGACACTCTTAAACAAAGCATGCACAAAAAAATAATCTTAATCAAAGAGCCACGTAGATGAATTTCTTCCATCTTGTCTGGTCTTCTCGTTTCATTTCCTGGCAGTAAACTTTTCAAGGCAGGGTGTCAGTACAACATCCTGAATGTCAGCAGGGGTGTAACTGCTCCCTGATCCGTGTTCCTTTGGCTTGCAAACCATATCCTGAAAACTGGAGGGCAGGCTGAGCTCTAACACAATCCTGAGCTGGTCATAGCAGAGGAGCAGGGCGTTCTGTTCGGGGCCACGTTTCACATAGAAACAATGAGTTTGTCAGCGGTGACAAGGTCGCACATATAATCATGGATATGTTTTAAGATGCTTTTTAAATAGTGGTTTGTTTGCAGCAGTTCTCAGGCTGTTTGATCAAAGACGACAAATACACCCATCGCTGTTGACGAAAGGGCAAAGTCAAAAGAGATACTGCCTGAAACTCAGTCAGTTAAACATTAGCCTTACCTGATCAGCGGCCAAAAGGTCGGCCAAAAACTTGATCACTGAATCTGCAGACACGCCAGCGTCCAGCAGCTTTAGCTTCTGCGTGGCGATGCTCACGCAGGCACACGTTACAGTGGAGGGCGGGAAGACTGAAAACCTGCATTCTGATAATTAAAAACCTTTTATTACTTTCGTGTCTTCTATTAATAATGAGCACTTTGTCCACACAATATTGAGAAAGAAAATAGATGGTAGACAGATGGTCGCCACCACGCTCGACACACCCTGACAGATGAACCTAAAAGCTTAAAACAGACACTTCCCAGAACAGGATAATATGATATCCTAATGGCTTGAAGCAGGAGAAATGGTGAGACAAAAATTCAGCCATTCAGTTCTTGCTTTACACCCTTAGAGTGGGTTAAAATGTCTTATTTTTATGGGGCTTAAAATGTGTAAAAGCTGCCTGAAAGAGCAGCAACTAACTGTATCCCTGTGACCTGCAGCCTCGGGCAGTATTGCAGATAGAGATAGGTGGGAACTCGGCCAGCTGAATAGCTGGATGCAGGTCTTTCATAGCAGACAATGCAGGATTACACAAACTCTGCTCTCACTATCCAAAATGAACTGCTGACACATCATAATCATGGTTGGGGCCGTTTGGTGCCCATTGTTCACGGCTTAAATAGTCCCTTGATGATCATGAAGTAAAAAGTCTTATCCCTGATTGTTTTACAGGGGGGTGTAAATGAGATGATTTCATTACATTACAAGATTTTTTTTGTTAAAATGTATTTTCCATTAGTTGTCTGCCTTAAATTGAACACTAAATTGACTGAAATTGTCTTTCATTTGGGGATATCATTTCATGTTTAGGTAACTCAGTTATGCAACGTACCCATGGCAGCCAGAGCGATGTAGGTGTGAACATGCCTGCGCATGTTCTGAAGGTGGGGAGGTCGGACAAAGGGGAGAGCGTGAAGAATTGGCTCCAGGAAGTCAGAGGGGACCACGGAGGCCAGACACCACTCTAACTTTGACACCACTGCCAGCTCCCAGTGCTGCAACACACACACACACACATTCCTTGAAACCAGTCCACCATCAAAATCCCACAGCAGGAACGCTCATTCAGATCAGCCAACGAGTGCTGGTCACCCTAACCCCTCAGTCAAACCCCCGTGTCCTGAACAGTGTGCATGCCTGCAAGCCTTTGGTCAAAAAAATGATTGTGAAAAGGGAACATTTCCGGCTTCCTACCTACAAAGATCTTCTAAAATGGCCTTGATAAAATTGTGCCCTTAGAAATCGTACCAATACGTGTCTCTACTTAGTCTTCAATGAATATTACAACTGTTGTTCCTTTTCAGATGGAATAAAAGTATTGAAAGGTGTGTCCACGATCCATCTGCAGTTGCCCAATGTCATATCATTGAGGCCTAAATCACAGTTTGAGAAGCACTGCTTTGGTCAAAGTATGCATTTCTGTCAAGTTTATAAATGTCCTCTCATGAAATTCATGACAAAAGCAAAGCTACAAGACTGTCATTACGCCGTCTGATTTTCATTTGACCACCAGGACACTTGAGGTTCATGGGAATGTAGCTGGCCTTTCTGGATGCGGCCAAAACAGGAAAACTATCCACAGATTAAGAAGCAACAGTGTTGATTTTGGGGATTATCGTGAGATCCATGGAAAACAAGTATTACAGATTCCACTTTTAAAAGAGACAAACTGGAGGCTCAGTTAAACCATGAGGTCGCTTTGAATATTTGCAATAAATGCAACAGAAAGAGGGGTCACAGTGGGGTGGTTTGCAACACCGCCTCACTGCAAGAAGGTCCTGGGTTTAAATCCAGCCTCCCTGTGTATACTTGGGATGTACCAGTAATGATCTGTTAAATAAAATAAGTATAATCCCTTCACAATTTATTTTATTAGAAGCCTAAAGAGGTTTAAAAAAAGTGCTTTAAGAGAAGCATAAAAAGCATCAAGGATGTCAAATAAATACATTTTATTTTAGTGGGAAAAGTGGATTCATTTATTCACTTATTATGTGGGATCCCTCAGACTTATGCGACCAAACTTAATTGTGCATTTGATTATTACTTTTATTTATTTATTTATAACCCAGACTTGGTCAGTGGTGGTAGTTTTTCTGTGCTGTTTGGGGGGAGATAAACATCAAGGATGTTAGCTCCTTTATAATAGTTAATGCCTTTACCAGAATGTCTGAGACTGAAATGGAGTTTTCTGTGTAGACACAAAGCTTGCTGGCAGTCAGGGGGATCGTTTCTCTCATTTTGGAGGCCAGGAACATGCAAACTGCCCCTAACAGCTGCAGGTTGGTCTTCTCAACTGCAAAACGGCTCAGGTAACAGTCCAAGTAACGCATCGCCTGCGGAAACACCTCCTCCTCGCATTTCTGCTCCTCACACACCTGTCAGACAGAAATCTGGTTTATTTCACCTGAACTAGGTGGAAAATTACACTGTGACTGATGAGTGTATACCTGAAACATCCACACAGCTAGTATCCTTCTCATGTACGGCTGGACTTCTGTCTGCACCCCGTCAAAGGGGGAGGTCACCCGGCTGGTCTCCTCAAAGGCCCGCAGGTTGTGTAGCACTCTGAGGTCACCGGTCACAGCGTGGTCCCTGCTCGCCCGGGGGACCACAGCCTGCTCTGTTTCACTAACATTTCCCATCTCCGGATCAACTCTGAAGCCCTCCATCTCCAGACACATCCAGTTCAGTGAAGGAGGATCAATAAACCGTTTAGCTAACGTTAGCTTCGGTCCGTTATGGCGGCCATTCCTCTTTTAGCTAGCTGTCCATTAGCTGCTGACATAACGCCATTTTCAGCCAATATTTTTTCTTTAATTTTCTTTAAGAGTATTAATTTCAAACTGAACTGAATTTTATTTTAGCCCTCAAAAAATAAACAAAAATTAAAGCTGAATATTTTCCAGCTTATTTGCATTTTGTCTTCTTCTTGTCTTCCTTGCCATTTTAAATGCATATACATTTACTAAAAATTAAAAATATTTTTGGAATTTTTTCCCCCTGGAAATCTCGAAGACCTCTAAAATCCACCCATATCTCATAGCCTTATTTAGGAACTTTCTTTTTTGTTTATTTTTGTTCTGTGCCATTCAGCAAATTTGATACCAAGTAAATACAGGTCTAGTATTGTCGATACCAACACTTTCTGCCTATAAAGGCAGCTTATAGAGGACAGCGCTGTGTCAGGATTTATGAGATGAGTCATCATTAACTTACAAATACTGAACACATTTTAATGATCACTAAACCACTGTAATATTTACTTTACAAAATCAACCTTTCAATTGTTTATGTATTTTGAAACTAGGTTTTTTGGAGACCTTGAATATAAATGTGCCTAGCTGTCTCTAAAGCAGTTTGGGTCAACTTCTGTAGTTGGCATTTAGTTCAACTATATTCAAGCCAATGCTCACTCAAACTCACTCAACAACTACATCTCAGACTCTACCGGCTTAGCAAGCATGCTAAATATTAAAGTTTATGACAGCAGTTAGAAAAAGACTGAACACGTATGGCTTATTTGAAAGGGTTGTCACAAGAAAGTCTTTTCTCTCTAAAAAGTTGCACCTGAGAAAACAAGACTTCTGGAACAGTGTCCTTTAGATAAACAGGAGCAAAGTTGAGATGTTTTGGTCATGTTGCACAGCACTATGTTTGGTGAAAACCAAGCACAGCGTACCGGTATAAACACAGTGGTGGAGGGCACCTTGCATTGTGTTCACAATAAACTCCTCTGATTGCTAAAGCTTGACTGAAATTAGTTCTGCAACAGGACAACAAACCCAAGCACAACAGCAAATCTAGACTGCTCAAAAAAGTCAAAGAAGCTTTTTTTTTTTTTTTAGTCAGACTAAAGCATCGAGTCAGGTAAACCTCTGAGATATTGATCTGGTTAGTTAAGTTGCAGAGGGCGTTGTTAATCAGTTTCAGCTGCTTTGTGTTTCAGGGAATTAACAAAGGCAAAGGTTAAAATATCAATACTACAGTCTAAATATCAGGAGAGCAAATCAATGAGACAACCGGGGTCCTTTCTTGTCTTTTGAAACTTCCTTCCAGGAGACAGGAAGTTATTCTAAGAGAGCTTGACAGGGCCGAAGGTGGTCCTTAAACCATCTGCAGAACCGGTATCTGCTCACTGCCATTAGGTGGCAGGATGAAAATCTTGGACCCGTTTTGAGACTGCGCCGGTGAACTCAACCCCCTGTAGGTCGATCATTTTCATTTCCATCACATGATGTGACAGCCTTTCATTCCTAACACTTTAGTTAGTTCATATCAGTAAAGAGATCAGCATGGTTTTTTCCCCAGTGACATCTGATGCTTTCAAAGTGTTCCTTTAAGGTTTTGAGCAGTGTACAAAAAGGCCCAGGGCAAACTTTTTTGGTGTAACTATGTTCCATTTGAGGTCAATAAACTGAATTACCTAATGGCTGTTAAACTCCTTCACAAGACGGACACGATTATACACTAGTAATGCAGGACTCATTAACTTAGTTTGGTGATATAAATCTGTGAAGTTATTTGTAAAAATGTCTAAAACCAGAGGCAGCTCTCTACTTGGTAATCTGACATACTCAACATGTTACAACTCCTACAGGCAAAAGCAATAAATGGACATTGATGGCAAATGTTTAAAGATTCAGTTCGTTTTTAATCAATGTTCTGCTTCATAACAACAGAGCTGTTCTTATTTAGATGAACAGAAAAGCCACGTGACCACTCCTCTGCATCTGTAGAGAAAAAGCTTGAGCGTGACGATACGAAATTACATTAGCAGTATCACTAGTGATGTGCATTTCCAAATGTGCGAACTCCAAGACACTGATCTTTCCAAACTCTTTTATCCCATGACAAGAAGAATATTGAAAATCCAAGTTTGTTTTTTTTTCACGCTGAGGAAACATTACTAAGGAAGAAAACCGAACCAAATCAGTCCATTTCCACTGTAACAGGGAGCCCGATTTCAATGTCCCTCGACTCCGAGTTCTGCAGCTCCCTGCGGATCTCTGCAGAGATCTGTGGGTGTGTTTGTATCTTGAGCAGCTCCAGCAGTGCTTCCTTCTGTTCAGACCCCAGGTCAGCCTTGTAGCGCTGAGCCAAGGTGAGTAAACTCTGATGCCACAGCACAGGAAGCTCGCGTTTTTCACTGCGGAAAGACAGGAAGTGGGCCACCAAGGCATCCAGAACACGGAAAGGCAGGGCGTACTTCTTGTCGAGCAGGAGGCGCAGGAAAATGCTGTTGGCACCATTATACTCCATCTCTGCCAACTTAAGCATTGCAGCGCTGAAAGACAAGAAAGACTGCTTGTTAGATAACCTTGAACTCTGTGTTAACTTGCCTGCACTGCACGGAATGAGGCCTTCAAGGACAGCTGGTTGATACTTCACATGAGCAAATGCTGACATCTGTCTGCCAGCGTATGTCAGTGAGGAAGCCTCACCTGGAGTGCAGCACGGGAATTGAGCACTTCGTGAGGATACTCCCGATGATGATGGCTTCCCTGAGAGTGCATGTCCCAGATTCACAGAGAGGAATCAGGATACCTGTGTGAAGGTCCAGGAAAAAAATGTTAAATAAGTGTTCCAGAAAAACTATAATAGACAGAAATAAAAAAAAAAGGTAAAAAAATTAAGGATCAAACTGCAAGTTGTTTTTTTTTAACATTTTCAATTAATTATAGTATTATGCCATTATACACTCTAATGGAACACTCAATTCTATGATGTTCCATTCTATACCATGACGTGGCGTTCTGTGATTCTATTCTATGATTACAGCGTTCCACTCTATGGCACACCATTCTGTACTATGGGGTTCTCTTCTATACTATGGCAAGTCATTTGTGACTTAAAACAGACTTGCAATAGAAATGCATTTAGGAGCAATGTATGAACAAAAACAACATTAAACACGTGCAGCGCCCAGTTGTAAACAAAAACACTGATAAAGGCAACAGTGGCAAAGTGGAGCTGGAGTGTGTTTACACACCGTGAAGAGCAAAGAGGCGGAGCTGTTACTGAGATGGTGTGCTCAGGTTAAGTAAATGAAAACACTTCTCCTACGTCCAAAACAGCAGCGCTGTTCCTGTAATCACCATTAAAACCTTTACTGATAAAACACTGGGGAAAGCCTTCCAAGAACACAGAGTCAAGGTAAATGTTTGATGCCTTAGTTTAGATTGAATATACACCTTATTTTATTTGTCTTTCACTGTACTTGAGTTTATTTATGTGTTTTTCCATTTAAGAAAAGTTATCTTAAAAAATGTTTTAAATATAACATCTTGTTGCATGCAGTTAAACTTTAAAACACTAGAATTTCTAAAATTTAACCCAATGAGCAGTTCATTTTGACTGACTTGTGTTTGATCATTCTTGAATATTTATTATTGCTCATTAATAAGACAAAAGTATCAATCAATAGGATACACATTTTCATTATTTGATTAACAAAACAATCGATAGCTGCAGCACTAGTCTAATGTATGACATTCCATTCTGTGCCACAACATTCTATACTGCGAAATTGCAGTCTATGGCGTTTAATTCTATACTATGGGATTCCATTTGGTGACACCGTTCTGTACTATGTTACATTCTATACTATGGTGTTACATTCTATACTATGGTGTTCCATTCTATAGCACTCCATTCTACACTATGGCATCCCATTGTATGGTTATAGCATTCCATTCTATAGCTTCCCATTCTATGACACCCCACTGTATAATATGACTTTCCATTCTATACACACCATTCGATGCTATGGTGTTCCACTGTGTAATAGGGCTGTTCGATATAACGATATCGGATGACGATATAAAAACGTCTATTGTTTCATTTTACTCTATCGTTTGTTTCGTGGTGTCGCAAAATAAACTGTTTACGGCAATATTTTTTTCATCGTTTTGACGGTCACTGTAGTGGCTATATTAATTTCTTAAAGTTCTCTCTTTCTCTTATATTTAATATAACCACACTACTGACGGACAAGCGCCTGTTTTTATGTGTTGTCGTTAGCAACAACGACGGTAAAACCATCGCATGTCCGCTTGTTTATGTTCCACATAAACCTTTCACAATAAAACTCAAGATCCTGTTGAGAATTTTCAAAATAAACGGAATCATGTGAAAAAGTATGCAGAGAGTTTACGGATGAGAAGCAAAAAAGAGCCGCCAGGTGCTAAAAAAGAAACCTTAGACTCAAACGTTAGAACAGGCTTTTCCCCGCAGCACGCCGTGTAATAAATACTCACAAAGAAAACAGCGGCCGTTAAAACCTGTCTAAAAATGTGTCGTTTCATGCATCGGTTAAAACACTCGACTCCAGGTACATGACGCGCAGCTGGAAACACTTCACCTATCCGAGATTCACAGAATTTACAGAAAATATTAAATTTTTTGTGATTTATATCGTTATCGGGATATGTGATTTTGGTCATATCGCACAGCCCTACTGTATAATATTCCATTCTATACTATGTCGGTCCATTCTATGACATTCCATTCTATACCAAAGCATTCCACTCTATATCACCCCATCATATATATCATTCATTCTATGATGTTCAATATGCCATACATACTGACGGTCAGTGTCAATGTCTATGCAAAGTTTCATTAAAATAGCTCCACTCGTCTAGGAGTAGACAGGATCCTACAAACATACATACATATGCTAGAATCATTATAACCAGGTTATGATTATTATTACTGTTATTTTTCTTTGGGCTGCATGTGCTCATGAAATCCAAATTAAGGTGATTCTGCACAAGTTTGCCTGTTGTTTAATTATGTTAAAAAAATAATATTTGAAGCTTTTTAAACACATTATTCTAGCGTCTTCAAATTCTCCACTAAATTAAATATTTAGCATGCTTCTGATCACTTCTCACTCTCCCACTCTCTCATGCTTCGTGGGTTATAAAATACATCTTTGTAAGCAACACTGCCACACAGTGGTGACATCTCGCATTACCGTTTTGCCAGAATATAGGTCACAGGATGTTTAGGGAAAATAGTCCCACCGAACTGGGACAATTTGTGAACACAAGACTGACAAGATTAAAGAAAAATCATCCTCAACAATCAGTTGTGGATGTATGAAAGACGCTTTGACCCAATTAGATTTGAGTGTGTTAATTACTTTCCTACCAGAACCAATGGTGCTATTTACCCTATGGACACTGTAATCCTCCATCAGGGTCTTCAGAATAATATTTCTAAATTTAGTGCTGAAATTGGAAATCTGAGATGTCCCAGAAAGCTTGTTTTCTGCAATGCAACAAGCTGCCAAATCCTCTCAGTCATTTAATGTACCCACTTCTTTTCCAACGGTTACATGCAACTGGATCTAAGCCTTCGATGAAGATTTAATCAAACAATAACAAAGGTTACTGTTTACAGGCCCGAGAGACACACAGCTGTAGCCTGTAGGGGTTCTTGGAGTAGTTCATGGTGGATTTCAAAGTCTATGTTGGATCACTGTCCACTTGTATACCCCAATCTTATTTCAGTTTCCCTGTCGTGACTGAATGCATCATTTTTGCATGCAAAATTTGCCAAAAGTCAGTGAAATCTATTCCTCCCAGCTTACAAAGATGCTGCCAATGACAAGATCTCTTCTGTGCATCAACACAGCGAAACAGTACAACCACCCCAATCAGTTAAAGCTTCAAGCAGCTGCTCTGCAGTCATGTGGCTATTTTGCTTTCTGCTCAGCATATGTGCAAATTTATGGAGATGTTCTCTTCCAGAACTTGTCCTGACTTCACAGATACCCTTTACTTTGAATTCTTAAAGATATTTCAGAAAGTGGAAACTGTTCTTTGACATTGTACATATTCTTCAATGTGCACAACAGTTGTCATTCCTACACAGTTAATGCAACACTTTTGTTAAAATGCTCAGCGACCCGAGTAAGGAAATCCTAGAAAGCTGACAGAGTTCATCTACATGTTGTGTTTTCAGAGGGAAAAACATTTCATGACTCATCCAAGTGACTTAGTCAGTCTCAGCAGACTGTAGGCATCTCCAGCACCACTGCATAACAATGAGCCACAATATCAGTTTCATTATAACTGATGCGCAGATTGTCATCACCATTAATTAAAGGCCATGGGTCCTATTCACAGGGAATTGAGGAATGGCTGCAATCACAGCACTGTAACACAAGGAAAGATGTACTTTTATGGTCTCTCCTTCTCTTTTCATATGAATACTCTTTATGAACATATGTGTGTCATATGAACACACAGCATTTTGAAAATATGCATTTCAGTGTTTCAGCTGAGACACATGTGGCTCACCAGTGGTTTTTCAGAAATAGTCCAATTAGTTCTGCTTGTTTGCTACATTTAAATATAACATCTAGAATGTACAGTAACATAACATTTATTTAAATGCTTTAGTTTGAAAACACATGACTCTATATTACTATGATTACTAGATTTCTGTAATCACTTCCACACACACTTCTACTCAGTTCTGTCACAGTCTCTTCTCAATCTTAAGTATTTATTCGAATCCTCAGTCTCACCTTTAAACCATGCTCCCGGTTTGAACAGGGCCTTCTTCAGGGCGCTGTAAAGGTGAAAGTTCAGTCGCTTGTATTCTGCGATATCATCCCGTACTCGAGGCAGCAGCACTAAGTTGTAAAACCTCTGGGCCATTCGCTCTTTCAGATTGGACGAGAATATCCTTTAAAAGGAACAAGGAAAAATACTTCATTATATCACTTAAGAGAACTTGCGGAAAACGAATCATCACAAAGCGCATCAGCTCAAAGTTTACCTCGTCGCCTGGTACATAGCAGCTGCGGACCAGGAGTCGGGGTCAGTCAAATACAAAACCTGCTCCCAGTTTGAAAGCGCGGGTATTATTTTAAAGGCCTTTGGCAGTTTGCCGCTGCGGTATTTCGACAGAACCTGAAGCACAAGAAGAGAAAGGGCAACTTTAAACATGTCTCCATTAACAAAAACACACCTGTTATACAAGCGATGTGTACAAACTCCCCCTCTGCTCGATATGATATGCATGACTAACCGGGCCAGTGGGCTTCTCCACTGACTGTGTCTATTTTCCTTTAGTTTGTCTCCCAGTTAGTTGACGTGTGGTGGGCTTGAAGTAAACTTACCTTACCGACACCTCTGTACACTTCTGTTACTCTTGGGTCCAGCTGTGGCATCGGACACCCGGAAACCTCTGACATCACCGTGCCCACCTCTGTCTGCTTCTCTGTGATCTTCTCCATAATGATGTCGGCTAACGTCCGTCTGCAAGAGCCACAAAGGAGTTAGTGGTTTGCTGACCAATCCAAATATCGATACCAGTGCTGGTATTGGTATCGGATCAATACCAGCACAATTTGATCGGTAATTTGTTTCTATCCTCCATGTTCATTATGTAGCCGACTGAATTATGTTGGATAAGTTATGTTTTGGAAATGAAAAACTACACTTCAAACATGCACTATGAACCTTGTTGTGTTGATCGCAACAAGAGAACCGGATCCAAAAACTCACAATAACATTACAGCTCTAAAAAACAAAAAAACAATAAACAAGTTTCAAATTAAATGAAAGGTTAAAAAGATGTGCTTTGCTGTTTTAACTAATTATTGTCGAAAGCAAAAACCAGAGATTTAGCTGTCATTAAAATATATTTAGAATTTGCAAATTGAAGGAGACTCCTTTATAGGTTAGAAGTGCTGGTATTGGCTCATACTAGGGCTGGGCGATATGGCCTAAAATCCATATCGCGGTACACTTTGAAGCATGTGCAGTAATGATATATATCACGATATACACTTTTCTTCTGTATTTTCGCACTATAAGGCACACTTAAAATCCTTTAATTTTCTCAAAAATCGACAGTGTGCCTTATGTATGAATTTTAGTTGAGCTTACTGACCTCAAACCGATTTTATGTGGAACACGGCGCTCAAAAATCTGTCAAAAATGTTTTAGTACGACTTTGGTAAACAACAAAGCCGCACCCCTTGATGGATTGTCGGAGCATTACGGCTATTGTAGGCAGGAGCCTCGCGGAGTGATATGTACTGTGCTTCAACATAGTATTACTGTGTTGTGTGTGTATAACGTCTTAAGTTTAGTGGATGTTAAACATGGTTATGCTGAGGATATGTCGGCCAGTTTCCACTGGAAATGCTTTTTGGTTAAACTGTCAGCAAGGAATTTGCATTTGCACTGTTACGTTTTTATATAACTTTAATGCAGATAAAAACAGCTGCTTGTTTAAGTGAAATACATTGATGTTTTTTGCACTAATAAAGTTGTGGAGTTGTAAAGCATTTTGTCTAGTGTCAATTATATCGTCAGTTATATCGTTATCGCAGATTTTCAAATGTATATTGTGATAAATATTTTTGGTCATATCACCCTGCTCTACGTGAGGGTCTGGAGAGCAACTGAGATAATCCATCCGCAATACGAGGTTAGTTATTAATATACTGCAACAACATGGGAATAGAGCAGCTGCGAGAGAATTCAACATTAATGAATCAATGGTAGGGAAGTGGAGGAAGCGCAGCTTTCCTCTTTTTCTAAAACGAGCTTCGTCTCTTTGCTATTACTGTCGCCCAATTTGCAGATGACATTGCTTGCAGCCACTCCAATGCTTTCGACCAAAACAGGCGCAGCTTGATGACACCATCAACATGCACTATAGTCAAAATCTCTACCATTGGCCAAATTCATTTCGTTTCTACCGTATACTGTTCATACCGCCCACCCCTACTCGATACCAAACTTTCCACTATTGCACAGCATTAGTACAAACACAAAGCTAAGGATTTGCTGAGCTCGCAGCGCCTCAAGTTAAAGCGATGGTGTAGCTCACCTCACTGGAGGGTTTTTGTTCATGAACATCTCGATGGCCTTCTCATCTTCAGCGTCAACGACGATTTCTTCATCGTACTCAACATCTGCAGGACCTGCTGCTCCCAGCGCCGGCCATTCTTCATCCGAGTCTGCATCCTGAGACTCAGGCCCTAAAATAAGATTACAAGATGGAGATGGCTCATTAGAAGATCACACTGAACTGTTTTGGGTGTAAATATTTTAGTTAAGTAATGTCTCTTGATAAAGACAATCACAAGGAAAGATTTTACACTTTAACATGGATTCAACATGTGCTGCACTTCTATGTATTTGTGTGGAAAACTCCTAGGTCATTTAGCAATAGGAGGACAATTCAGGCTTTAAAAATGTCTTATTATTTTATAATTTTCTGGTATGCATTTAAGAAAAAACTAAATATTAAATATGTCCAGATCAGGCATTAAAGATCAACTTTTTATGATATTTTTGTTTCTATGCGCATCTCTGCAGCCAATACTTCAGAACCCAAAAAAGTAGATTAAAAAATATTGTTTAATAAATTCTTGAGCATCTTTCACACTTGATAACAGATAACACTCAATTTTTATTCATTTAAGCAACTTTCAAAACCTAGCAAATTTTCAATATTTACTTTTTTTTGTAAAAGCAGTTACAAAGGCAGCAGATTAACAGATCAATCCCTTCAGCTAATAAAAACATTTATGATAATTTTATTAAAAATGATATGATTGGGGGTAAAAAAAAAAAACATTAGTAGTGTAACGGGGTTGCACATGATAAAGGTTTAATGGATATATTACTTGTATTTATAGATTATGACATACCTGCTACAAATAAATATCTAGACCAGAGTGTATTTTATATGTATAGTAACAAGACTGCAAACCAGAGCTAGTGTTAGTTTTTTCTCATGAAAAGATGTGCGCTGTGGAATGTTGTGGATTATGAAAGTTAAAGGACAAATGTAGGTATATAAACAAAAGCTACCTAATCTAGTCAGAAGACATTGAACAAATGCGATGTGTGTTAAAGACGACTGACTTGATGTGCCCATGGTGCTAGCACTTGGCTCACCAAACTCTATTCAAATATCCGCCAATTTAAGGATAACTACGACACCAATCCAACATTACCGAGAACAGTGACTGGTGCTTTCTTCTTTTCTGGTGCCAGCCCATATTCGGTCTGAAGTTCCTCTTGTTGAATGCGGGCTTGTTGTAAGATTTTCCGTGACAACCGCTCGTCCACGTACTTGTCGTCGCTTTCTTCCCGGGTGTCTCTGATCTTGACCCGGCCTTTGGCTCGGACAATGTCCGCCTGCAGGATCTGGTCGGCCAGCGCCACTGGCGCGGCTCCGCTCTTCTCTCCTCCACCTTTGGATCGTTTGACTTTCGGCATCGCTGCGGTTTTACTTCAGCTGTGACCACAGTGTGGATGTTCCCGTGGACATGTGCGAGCTACGGGACAGACCTCACCAAACACTGTAAACAGTCACTGCTTCAACACGTGTGTAGGTCCGGGGAGAAGGAAGTGACGCAACACACTCACGTAACATCCGGCTTTCGGCGACCACTTCAGAAAAAAAGTGCAACAACGTCAGTTGACTGTTTCATTGTGAAACGGTGTTAATATTCACCATTCTTTATTATCAATAATATATATTTTTTTCTGTTGTTTCCTTTCACTTTACCGGAAGGGGTTTTATTTAACCCGGAAGTGCTCAAACACCGTACTACAAGTGAAGAGAGGCAAAACATCAATGGGTGTTACTTGGTAAGGTGGTTTTTAAACCTACGTTTGATTTTAAACGTTTTTAACCCCTAAATATTCAAACAGTTTTAGCCTAGCCTCAACCATCCTGCGTGGTTTTTTGTCCCATTGATCCGCGGAGCGTGGCTCTGTCTCATTCAACAATGCTGGTAACGTGACACAGGGCAAAGTGTATGCTGGTCCCTCAAGTGCTCTGCTTGCTGTGCCCCGCAGTGTGTGCCAGGTGCCCGTGGCGGAGGGGAAGAGCGTGCAGCAGACTGTGGACATGCTGCACAAAAAGCTGGAGCAGCTGGGCGCCGTGAAGCAAGGCAGCTTCTGCGTGGACTGCGAGACTTACCATGCCACGGGAAATTCCAGCAGTAATAAGTTTTTTATCTGTTTGTTTCTGAGCTTTAGAATTCAGATTTATAGATCACATTAATGCACTCACCCATGAGGGTGACCTGATGTCTATGTCTAGGTGGGGCTGCAGAGTATTTTATCCCCTTTTCGTGTGATTTTTTGCAAAGAAAAAAAAGATTGCCGGTATTTGAACTGTTGTAAATGACTTATTGGCCTATAATCTGTCAAACAGATCTCTCACGAACGATTCTGAGTTATTTTGAGTAAGAAAGAACATTTCTATCACAAAGCAGAACTTGTTTTTTGGCAAAGTGATTTTCATATCTCCCTTATTTATGCAGCTAAGTGTCACTGACATTAAAAAAAAATTCTAGAGAGATCTGGCAAAGAGGGCAAGAGAAATTGTGACAAATATAACATCACAGTTCTATACAGGATTTGTAAGGACTAGACTGACTATAATATAGGTACAATGAAGTCAGTGTCATATAGATACTTGCAAAACCAGTATATACATATATATATATATATGTCCACTTCACAAAATCTGTTGAGTGCAGTCTATTTACCAATATTAGCAAACATAACATGTATATTTAAAAAAAAAAACGAAACGTCAAAATTCACATTTTTGTCACACAAGCTGTGGCTCAGCTGGTAGAGAGCGTCATAGATCCCCATCTCCTCCAGTCTGCATCCTGAAGTATCCATGGACAAGATGCCGAACCCTCAGTTGCCCCTGATGCATCCGTGTGTGTGTGTGTGTTAGAAAACACTTAGGCATAGACAAAAGTACTGTATGAATGTGAGTGTAAGACTTGTAGTAGGAAGTGCTTTTGAGTACTCAACTACATTAAAAC
Source organism: Haplochromis burtoni (assembly GCF_018398535.1). Taxonomy (NCBI): domain Eukaryota; kingdom Metazoa; phylum Chordata; class Actinopteri; order Cichliformes; family Cichlidae; genus Haplochromis; species Haplochromis burtoni. The sequence goes on along the minus strand of NW_024582661.1, from coordinate 197,650 downwards.
AAGCTACATAAGTACTGGTGTACTGGTTCATTTACCAGTTTGATTGGCTATAGTTAGGTCAACACAGTAAGGCAGTCACTTTTATTGGGGATTTATGCTTCAGCAGCCTGGTGTGCACCTCCTTAGAAATGTTACAAGTTCCATCGACATACTGTTACTGTCCTCTTCAGTACCGCTGATTCCTCCTGTGCATCTTTGGCTACTGTTTCGCCACAGTTTTTGAATGTATCTGTGGGAGAATAACAATCATCATCAGTATAAGTAATAGTTGTATATCTATATGGCCAGAAGTCTGGTTCCTTTAGATGTCACCACAGATCATCTGCCTCAATCTCACCCTTGCAGCTTCTTCTGTCACACCAACCATCTACATGTCCTCCATCACTACATGCATAAATCTCCTCTGACGTCTTCCTCTTTTCCTCCTGCCTGGCAGCTCCTCCATCTTTAACATCCTTTGCCCAATATATCTACTATCCCTCACTATACACGTCCAAACCTCAGCTGCAAATCTCAGCCTTGCCTCTCTAACTTTATGGAACTTTCATTTCCTTCCTCATCTCACCTGACAGATTTAAGTGTTGTCTGTCCATTGTAGGTCAGCCCTCCAAGCTCCTGTATGTGATGCACAACTCCGAAACCCCCCTGAGCTGCTTGGCTCTGTTTGAAGGTGGACCCTGCCTAATAGCGGATGCAAATTTTGATGTCCTCATGGTGAAGCTGAAAAGTCACTTTCAGAATGCCAAGGGACACAAGGTGGAGTCTCGTGGTTCGAGATATCGCTACTGCGACTTCTTGATAAAAGTTGGTGCCGTGACGATGAGCTCCAGTGCCAGAGGGATATCAGTAGAGGTGCGTGTATATGTATATATGCTGTGATAAAGACAAGTCACGTCCTTCTGCTTTCTCTCCTTGAGGCGTTAACTCCTGGCTTGCTTCCTCAGGTGGAGTACTGCCCTTGTGTCGTTCCTGGGGACTGCTGGAACCTCATGAAGGAGTTTATGCAGTCCTTTCTCGGCCCCAGCGTCCCTGAACTGCCATCTGTGTTTGCTGCCAAGCCCGAGGGACTCTTTGCACCAACAGATTGTATTGACACCATGACTCAGTACCTGGAGTTATTCAACAAACTGCGCAAGCTGCAAATCCCTGGAACCAATGTGCGCTGAGTCTGCAACAAAGATATCTGTTTTTTTCTCTCCATGTTTGTACAGATGTTGGTATATTTCTGGTCCTATGGATCAGCGTTCGTACCCAGGCATTTTTTTTTTTTTGAACGTCTGGGGTTTATTATCACTGCAGAACTTCACATTAGTGTTGGAAGAAAGCATTTGCAATAAAGAGACACGGTGAAAACAAGTAGTCAAAGTCTCTGAGCGTTCATACTGCGATGCCCTTTTGATGGTGCGCTTTTATCTGAGAGTAGAGGCACAAAGTATTCATTGATTTCTTGCTAGTTTACACAGGGATGAACCAATTTATCAGCTGAACACTGTCCCTGTTGACTGTCAACTGATCTGATGACGTTTATCAGTGAGAGAGGTCGATTTTTATCTGTTGCATCATCCAAGTTTTGCGCTGGCTGAATGTTTAAAGATGATGTCACAAGCAGGTGAGAGATTTTCCTTTTTAAACAATTGGATTTCTTTGTTTTTCTCTGTCAGAAAGACAGGAATGAATGAACTAAATGTTGACTACAGGTCCAGGAATTTCATAGTCAGTCCAATCCCTAGGTTTATGCAGTTGGATTAGTGTTCCAGTATTAGGTGGAGGCTTGTGCTTACGCATGTAATGAGTTTACAGTGGAAATGCTTTATTAAATTACAAAGAAGTATCTGTGCAGATATCTTAGGGTGACAGTAAGTTCGATTGTTTATATTGGATTGTTAAAATGTCCAAAAGACTGGATCTAGCTTCTAAAATCTGAGAATAGACACTTTAATCTACAATAATATGAAGATCTCACTTATGCTTGGCATCGAGTGGACTCTTATGTTAGAGCAGGGGGAAAAAAGTAAAAATGCAGAACAATGTCCTATTAAATTACCAGTAATTGAATTTAAAAAAAAAAATATATATATATATATATATATATATAATTCAAGTGTCCTACTAAATTACGATAATTGCTATTGTTAATTTGGTTATTTTTATCCATGCGTCTCCTAATCTCGTGTGAAAAAATCCTGGATATGCACCGTAACCACAACTGTATTATAATTAAAACTGACATGACTTCTCTTTTAGAACTTGTGATATGTTATTAAGCTTTCAAACTCTCCCTGAATGCTGCGCATTTCTTCTAGACAGCGGCTTTCTTTTTATGTTTAAACTTGAATTACACTGATTTGCGCTGACGCATTTTGAAAGTAGTCCCTCCCCACGACAGCATCCAAAGGAGATGCGCTTAATAGGGATCTTAAAGCTAAACACACGCACAGTACACGCACGCGCCTCAGGTGTTTTTTTACCAGATTAACACTACCGTGCTGACACATGGCGCGCACGGGGTTTAACGGGGACACCGGGGGTCAGGGGTAGCGGCTGTCCTCTTAAACCCGGCTTCCACTCTGGCCTCGGTTATTGTTCCATGTGGCCGCTGTGGGTGGACGGACGGACGGTCCATCCTGCTGCCTGTTGTTCAACCCTTCCGCCAATGAGAGCCCGGCTCCCGCTCAGCCCCAGTCCAATGAGAGCGGCGGGGTCTGTGCTCGGATCGAGAGTTGGGTTGTTCAATCTGTGAGGAGGACAACAAGCAGCTTTCTGAGTGTACACCGGATGGATGGATGCTGGCGATGGTAACGTTACCCAGCTTTACCATTATCAGGTGTTGCAAATATAGTGAGGGGCACCGATAGGGCCGAGAGCCGCGTTTCAGCAGCCGGCTTCCTGCGGTGAATGTCACCGGGTAGTTTTTTTTTAACGGTTAACGGCGCAGTTTGCTAGCCTTAACGTTAGCGACCGACGGCAGCCGTTAGGTTAACTTCGATTGTCCTCAACAAACAGGTTAGCAGCTTAGCTAACGTTAGCAACTGTGGCGAGCAGATAACGCGAATTGTTAGCTGCTTGGAGCCAAGCGAATAAATCCGTGTTTAACTCCGCGCGTTATTAGGCGAGACACAGCAGAGGAAAGGGAGGGAGGAGGTGGGGGGGGGCAAGCGGTGTAAACCCTAAGCACAGCCGCCGTGGATAAAAACGGTTAGCGGCGGCAGCTAAGTTGCTGCCTGCTGGGCTGTCTCGGACCAACAAAGTTGTTGGATGTTCCTGGAGAGTCGCTCTCTGGCTGCTCTTTGTTCTTCAGCATGGTGATGGTGGGATAGCCTAGCATGGCGTTAAGAGCCAGCCTGTCTGAGTCAGAAGGCATCCTTTTTAAAACACGGACAGACACAGTGGAGAAATTCTAACATTTGTGAATATCACATGCAGGAGTTGAGGCGGTTAACTTGTAGCGTGCAAAAAGCGTGGCATGCGACTGAAAAACAGTTGCGCCGACCTGAAAGTTGATGCTGCCATTATTATTTTTATCCATTGTTATTATTATTATTATTATAATGTAGTGGCTCATTTACACAAAGAGATGGATAAAAAAGAAAGTGATGTAGCACAGCGCTGGTACTGGTGAGGTACATAACTACATCCATTAACGTTAAGAATATCATTTCAATGGACAGACAGACGTTCATGTCATCATTTCCTTGCCCTAAAGCTCCGTTTTAATTATTTCCCCTTATCAAATGGCCACATGTTGATTTTCTTAAATAACGAGAGCGACATAACAGTTCCTTTTCCGTGTGTGATTCCTGTAGATGTCAATCATTTGCCACGTTTATTCACAGTAATGTCAACCAGGGCAGTCGGTGTCACAACTGGAGGAGATTTCCACAATAAAGTCACTTCCTGAGTTATTTAGTTGTGTTACTTTTTGTTAAGAAGTTTTATGGTCACTTGTTTTCAGTCCACTTTTTTGTGTAAAGATAGATTTTTGAGAATTTCCTAAATGCGTGGTTTTCATTAATTGGAGAAGTGTGTGATTTATCTCTGTCGTTGTGGGGTGGGGTGGAGTGGTTGCTTTGTCTGTTTTTTGTTTTTTCATTGCAGCTTTCACCCCTATTTCTCAGACTCTCTCTGGAGCCGCTGGTGCTGACGGTGGGCATGGGTGATCGGGCTGAACTGTCCTGTTGTGTTCTTTGCAGATGTTGTGATGTGTTGTCCAGAATTTGATCACAAAAACTCCTTTTCCAGTTAGTACATCTTCTTTCTTTTTTGTTTTGTGACAGTTGCTTATACACTGCAGTCTTTTCATTAGAAAAACAGAAAACAAAAACACTGGATTCTGCTATAAGCAGTAATCTTGCTTTATTTTTTTTCTTCCTCTACAGAATGAGTTGCTGTTTGGCTGCGGGACGTGTGTCCTATCGCTGAGGCCACATGTGTATCTGGAGCAATGGATCGTTGTAAGCACGTGGTACGCCTTCGCCTAGGCCAAGACCATTCGATCCTTAATCCGCAAAAATGGCACTGTGTCGACTGCAGCACCACCGATTCGGTGTGGGCCTGCCTCAAGTGCTCCCATGTGGCCTGTGGACGGTTTATGGAGGAGCACTCACTCAAACACTTTCAGGAGTCGCACCATCCGCTGGCTATGGAGGTGCGAGAGCTGGATGTTTTTTGCTTTGCCTGTGGAGACTATGTACTCAACGATAACGCAGAGGGTGACCTCAAACTCCTCAGAGGGGCGCTCTCCACTGTTCGGAGCCCGGGTAGGCGCTCACTGCGCTCTTCAACAGGGGGGGAGTGTACTCCCTGGGTTGGGGAAAGTGGGCCGCAGCCCGCCATGCAGCTGGCCTTGCGGCACAGGAGGAAAGCACTCCTGGGGAAAATGCTCCGGATGTGGATCAGCAAACATCAGGAGCTCCAGAATCAGCGTAAAGAGAAACTCGAGGAAGCTAGAAGACAAAAGAAGGAGGTGAAAAAGAGACTCATGGAAGAACTTGGCAATGTTCCTCCCAGGAAGAGTGCTAGGCTTCTTACTCAGGCGCCACGTTCAACCATCACACTCATTCCACGCAAATTTCGCGACCCTCCAGAACGCCTACCTCCTCCTCCTGCCCAAAAGAAGCCTTCACTTTTAACCCTGTCCCGCAAGACTTCTCAGAATGGCAAAGCTGCCAGACTGAGGCGATACTACTCCACGCATGCAGTCACACGACGGAGACTCGCTCCGGGGGTCACCGGCCTGCGCAACTTGGGGAACACGTGCTACATGAACTCAATATTGCAAGTGCTGAGCCACCTGCAGAAATTCAGGGAGTGTTTTCTCACTTTGGACCTGTGTGAGACTGAGGAGCTACTTGCCAAGACCAACCACTCCCAGGGGATGAAGGGGGTGACAGGAGGTGTGGTCAGCAGTGGTAACACAGCGCTGGCAGAATACCCTCTTGGACGTATGGGGAAGGCGGGCTGTTGGAATTTGCCCGTGGGGAAAAAGGAAAGCGTCTCGCCTCCTCCTCGCTGCTCCACCCGCCAGCAGATGTCTCTGTGCCATGAGTTACATACGCTTTTCAGGGTCATGTGGTCAGGCCGGTGGTCTTTAGTATCTCCCTTTGCCATGCTGCACTCTGTGTGGAACCTCATCCCAGCTTTCCGTGGATACGACCAGCAGGATGCCCAGGAGTTCTTGTGTGAGCTGCTGGACAAGGTGCAGCAGGAGCTGGACACAGAGGGGTCCAAAAGGCGGATAGTCATCCCCATCACAAAGAGGAAACTATCCAAGCAAGTGCTAAAGGTTCTCAACACCATCTTTCACGGGCAGCTACTCAGCCAGGTGAGACTCCTAACTTATAACTGCATGCAGTCAGTGTTGTCCAGTGTGATGTAGGTTGTTTTGTTTGTGTATTTATCTCTTTTCCCTCTTGCTTTCCATTTCTGCATGTCTGTTGTGAAGTTCTGGGCTAATGCCAAGATTTTGACTTTTGTGTTTTGTTTTGCTTTCATTATTATTTCTGTATATTTATATTCCCCCTTTGTGCCAGAGACACAAATCTGATAATAAAATAAGTAATAAATGTTAATTAATAAGTGATAAGTAAAAGGATAGCGTTTTAGTCTTCATGCCTTTTATTTTGAAAATTGACCATGTTCTTTACTCTCCTGGGTCTAACTTCCTTCCTACAAGATGAAGACAAGATTAAAAAAAGGAGAAAAAAATGACCCAGTGGTATTTTTAGTAGGTGCTGTTTCTGGGATGCTTCTGCAAAAACATGCTTCACCGGGTGCAGTTAAGCTGTAGTCATTGTTTTGAAGAGGTGTAATCAGCTCCTGTAGCTGTCCTTCAGTTAGTCCCCAGTTAACTTTGAACACTGAGAAAATTCACATGAGACATCAGATAAACGTCGGCCACTGACATCAGTAAAAGGTATCAACTTAGGTGCTCTTACCAATCACAAAGGCCCATATCAGTTAATATCAATTATATATAAGCTGAAATTTATACACTGTGCTGCAGATACAGATGCCATGGATACAGATTTCCAGTTAATCAAAGTCTGTGGTTGCATGAAAAAACTGTGATGTCACTAGGGCTGGGCCATATCATACCGTTCATGGTAATACCGGTATAATGTTGGGCAACGACCAGAAAATGAAATATCACGATAGAATATGGGTAAAACGCGCGTGCGCAGTGCCTTTGTTTTCATACGCACATGGCGAAAAAGGCACGGCGGCGACAGAGAATGAGAAGGGCGAAAGCGAATCGTTGAATGAAACGGATGAACTAGAATTGGTTTGTAAAAATGCTGCAACTTCAGTGGTGTGGAACTGGTTTAGCTTTCGTCCGTCAGATACACAACAAAGCACTATTTTTGGTAGAGCATGCTAGCGGGCCGTCATTATTACCGTGTTTTTTGGTAAATACGGCACACTTAAAATCAATCATTTGATTTTTCTGAAAATCGACAGTGCCCCTTATAATCCCGTGTGCCTTATGTTTGGATTCTGGTTGTGTTTACTGACCTCGAAACGATTTTATGTACACGGCGCTCGAAAATGTTTTGGTACGACTTTGCTAAGCTACGAACCTGCACCGCTTGATGGATTGTCGGCGCATTACGGCTATCTTAGGTAGGCGCCTCGCGGAGTGATACATACGGTGCTTCAACATAATATTACTGTATTGTGTGTGTATAAGCTCTTTTTAAGTTTTGTGGATATTATACTTGGTCATGCTGAGGATATGTCGGCCAGTTTCTACTGGAAATGCTTTTTGGTTAAACTGTCAGCAAGGAATTTGCATTTGTACTGTTACGTTTTTATATAACTTTAATGCAAAAAAACAGCTGCTTGTTTAAGTGAAAATACATGTTTTGTTTTTTGTTTTTTGCACTAATAAAATTGTGGAGTTGTAAAGTATTTTGTCTAGTGTCAATTATCGTCAGTTATATCGTTATCGCAAATTTTCAAATCTATATCGTGATAAATATTTTTGGTCATATCGCCCTGCTCTAGATGTCACATCACCACATTCCTATAATCATTTAGGGTGGTGCATGAGGAGGACCAGACTTACACTACAATACACTACAATGGTGCGTTGTAGTGTATTGTCTCTGTGATGTCCACCTATAGCTGCTTTAGAATCACCAGCTAACCTTACATCCATGTGTTTGGACTGTTGGAGCACGGTGGAGTACCCAAAACGCTTCCCATGCAACATGCACGCATTACACAGAACACCCTCCCCCCAAAGTCCAGCAGTTTCAAAGGCGACACTCTGCAGTTCTAATTGCGATTTAATTTTTAAAATTCAAAATGAAATCCACTTCAAGGTGATGTGTTTTTGGTGTTGTGAACAAATAAACAAACAAAAAAAAAGTCTTAACTGCATCTGTTCAGCTCTGTTTGCAGGGTTTGACCAATCACAGTTAAGATCGTGAGTTTAGTAATAAAAAAGAGGCATGCATCTGCATTAAAGAATAAAATGCAGAGACACGGTGGGTTAAGCAGTTGCCTGGAAGAGCAGGCCAAAGAAGACAGTTGATTGATTGTGATCATGTATGAAGAGCATAAACCTGTGCTGGAATGTAGTTAGAATGGGGAAGTGTCTGGTTTTGTAATTCAGGCAGATATTTTTGTTTCATTTATTAAATCAGTTTATTTATTTGTTTGCACTTTCCAGAGTTCTGCTACAGCTGAAACTTGGAATCGTCGTCACACTCACCTTTGCTTGTGTTCCTCCTCTTCTCTGTATGTTTTAGGTGACATGCCTATCCTGTAAGCACAAGTCTAACACAGTAGAGCCATTCTGGGATTTGTCTTTGGAGTTTCCAGAGCGATACCACAGCATAGACAAAGGCTCGAGCTCGACGGCTTACCAGCGTAGTTGCACCCTCACTGAGATGCTGTCCAAGTTTACAGAGATGGAGGCTCTTGAAGGCAGCATCTACGCCTGCAACCACTGCAACAGTCAGTACAATGTTTAATGCACCACAAGCCAAGCTCGTCTTAAGTTCATTATTAGCTGATAAGACTTTGCTTCTTAAGCTCGAGTTGAATAAATCTGTATTGTTTCAGGATATCTGCCTATTATATGACAACTTGGATGCATTCTGATAAAGCTGCTTATCAACCCTAAAATATCAATTAGCAGTTAAATTATTCTCTTGATTCATCAGACAGAGAACTGGATAGTGGACCATACACTTGGGTTCACATGATGAATGTCATGAATTTAGATTCTAATGGGAATTGGATTTAAATAAGTTATTATCCAAAGTGGAACTTAAAGTTATAGATTTCCCTTCATGATTTATTCATTTTGACTCTGCTTTTTCTTTAAAGGTCAATGCAGTTTTTCTTGCGAGGTATTTCTATGAATAACTGAGAATGTCAGGACAGCAACTTGTAAAAATGAAGCGTTCAGAACATTTTCCTGTTAATCTGATGGCATCGGAACTAAACGCACACCCGGGTCATGACTAATTAAAAGCTGTCATTTCATTCTCATCAGACGCACAATAGTAACATGCAAACTGTCGCATAAATGAAGAGGATTGCACAGGATTACGACCGCATGCATGTGTTTCCCGACGTTATCAGTTAAAAGACTTGATTTTTCAGGGTGGAGAGAAGTTCGTCTCCGAAGTGTTACACATGCATTCAGTGTGATACAAATGCATAAAGCAAGATTTACAAATGTATGTATTGATGTGTGTGTAGCGTTTGAGAACACACAAGCAGGTGCTTCAGTCCACGCAATTTCAAAGCAATTTTACCACACGGAAAACTGTTTTACAAATGCGCACATCCACATTTGAATAAATATTGAATGAATACTGATCAGCTGCTCACAATTCCTGTGCATACAAATGTCTGAAACTTTACAGACATCCTCCTACTCACGAATGGCCTGGCACGCACAGATCACATCACATGGTCACGTAGGGTTTTGAGACAAATTTCAGGCTGCCTGCTTCGCATACATCCAGAAATGTAAGCTGCATTCAAGTACTAGTGTTCTGTTTTCTTGCATTTTTCCTACTGAAGTAGCCATTTCTTCTAAGTAAACAGAACAACTAGTCACCCCGCTACTAGAAAACAGATTTTCCAGTTATGTAGTTAGAAGTTTTCACTGGAATGGAGACAGGATCTATCAGGAATGTTTAAGTGATTCATTTCAGGGAGGTGAGGTAAAAGCTGCTGTATTTACTGAAGTGCGAAGTCTTGTGGTCCCAAATCATCAAATAAACATCAGTAAAGTGTAAACACTTACCTCAAGTATGATTTGTCAGGTAATGTATTGTCAGATTTCACCCATGGTGTGCATACAGAGTACACTGTAGAACTGTGGGTGCATCTGAATGTACCCGTGAGGAACATTTGTGTGTAAAGTGACCTTTACCTGAATGACTGAATGCTTTCAACAGATTAATGAAGCCAACGGTGTTATTTATTTATTCATTGTCTAAGAAGCTCTTTAATCTCCTGCTGACAGCTCCGGCAGAGGCAGTGACTTAAAAACTAGGCTGGCAGCTTTGAGAGAGCCACACAACACTTTCGCAAAGCCTGAGATTTTGCAAGAAAGCGTCACTTGTGCAGCGGAAACAAAGCCTCGCATCAGTAACCTGTGATCTCCTTGTTTCATGGTTTCAGAAAGAAGACGGAAATCATCCCACAAACCCTTAGTTCTGTCAGAAGCATGTAAGCAGCTTCTGATCTACCGTTTACCTCAGGTTCTCCGGCTGCACCTCAAACGCTTCAGGCAAGTTTCTGTAAAGGCTGATATATATTATTATTTTTATTTTTTTTACTTCCAAACCAAGTTCTTTGAAATTTCTCAAAGAAATTTCAGGATTTCCTGTAGTTTTGATCTTGTTTTTTCTGTTTGCGTTGTGAACTTGGGGTGCTCGACCTTTATTTATTTTTTTTGTAAGACGAGGCTTGTGAAGTGTAGCAACACTAACTATCGCCTGTTGTACGGCAGATGGTCGGGGCGGAACCACAGGGAGAAAATCGGCGTCCATGTGGCCTTTGACCAGGTTCTGAACATCAAACCATACTGCTGCACAGGCTCAGGTCACTCTGTCCACAGAGGAGGCTACACCTACGATCTGTCTGCTGTAGTTATGCATCATGGTAAAGGCTTCGGCTCAGGGCACTACACCGCATACTGCTACAATACAGAAGGAGGTGAGGAAGAGCGCACAGCATCCTGTGGTTTATTTAAGATGCAAATGTTCTGCTGTGTTGTTGTTTTTTTTAACATCTTTTTTTAATGTGCATTTGCTCTCCTCAGGTTTCTGGGTCCACTGTAATGACTCTGAGATGAAGGTTTGCAGTGTGGAGGAAGTGTGCAACACTCAGGCCTATATTCTCTTCTATACCCAGAGGTCTGCTTAGGTACCTCTCGCTGTGATGATAACCTGTGCGTGGAAACTTAGGGCTGCATTCATGAAAAGGTTTTCTGATGCTTTCCCAGATGTCATTACATTTTAGCAGCACAATCCAGATAAGAAGTATGATAGTGGTGAGTAATGTTGCCATAGCTAGTAGATCAGAAAGCTCTGGGTTTATGTCTTACTTTTGACTCTGTAAGAAAACATTTTCGTAAATGAAGCCCAGGTTTCTCAGCCTGTAGGACCAGCCTATTGATTCCTGGCCTGAAGACTGTGGTCAGACTCTGTCCTGCTGAACAACAACAACAACCATCAGGCTCGTGTCTGTTGAGTCTGGGAACAACCAGGCGCTCTCCCCGAGACAGCATTTTACATTAAAAAGGCAACACGGATTCTGGACTTTGGAGCGTTTGGCCACAGTAATGTTGACGATGTGCATTTTTACACGTAATCGTGCGTTTGACCGCTGAGCTTTACATGAAGCGACACATTTTTAACGTTGCCAGCGACCGCACTGATGGTCCACGCTCCATGTTGCCTTCTGCTCAGCTTTTTTAATTATCGTGAAACGTCAGTTATGGAAACTTTTAATACTCACCCCTGTGTCATTTGTATCTCATGTCCTCTCCCTCAGATGTACTGCTGTGACTGGATACTGTGTCTTAGGCTCAAGGCTCTCAGTGAACACGAATAGTTTTTGTTTTTAGTTTATTTTGTAGCCGCTCTGTTCCATGAAAAGAAGCAAAAAGCACGAGTATCAGACACTCAGTGGAAAGCTGCGGGAGGAGCTGTTGCTGTCGGCTCCCGTAACACCTTGAAGTGTCTGCTCCTCCTCCTGCGGTTAGACCGGTCTGAGCCTGGGTCGGACACGCCGCCTCTCTTAACCTGCCGGAGACGGGACGCGAGTTAAAGGGTAGATACCGAAGAATGTGTGGTTTCTTTTTCTTTCTTTCTTTTATCAGTTTTTTTTTGGGGGGGTGGTACCCATTTTTGAGTTGAGCACCTGAAAGCAATATATTGTACATCTCGCATCTTGACAGGAAATTTAAGAAAATCAGGAATTCTTCTGCTTGTTATATACAATGTGTTTTGGGTTTTTTTTTTCTGTTGTCTTTTTTTATTTTATTGTTTTCTACTCTGCTGTTTCTATCGAGGTCTTTAGATTTTGCTAGGTTGTCAAGAAAAACTGTGTTTGATACGAGTCAAATGCAAAATACATTTGTGAACTCTGTGACAGTTGGAACAATCTAATGACGATGAATGTCTTACTTTTTAGCGGTCAGGTGTGGCCATGCCACCGGCTCTGATCCCCTTGAGTTCTGTCGTGTACTGTAAGAATACCTGTCATAAATGTAATGGTCATATGGGTTTTGCCTGACAGTAATTATTAAAAAGACAAAACAAAATTGAGATGCTTTGGTTCTCTTGCTTATTTTTTTTTTTTATATATAGTATTTTTTCCAGAGGGAGTGGTGATTCTGATTAAAAGAAGGTTATGAGCAGCTTCATGGCTGAGCCAAGAGAGTAAAGTAGAACTGAAATAATCAGGTTACCAGATGGATGCACAGCTGATCCGAGGCCTAACCACTAATGTGTTCTTAGAAATATAATCTGATCCAGCCAAGGATGGTGCTCATAATCAAATGTAAATCTCTTTCTTGCCTTAACAGTAAAGTGATCAGGGGCGTGGCCGCCACTCCCAAATGAAAAAAATATGAATCAGTAATTGTGATCCATAAATATGCCAACAGTGTCTGAAACGGCATTCTACAAATGCTCCCTTAAGGTATGTGTATGTGTTTAAATGCTTAAGATCAATCAGCTTATGGGACTCTTTCACACTGGAAGCTCCTAAATTTCCCTTTTTCCATGCTTCATATCTGACTTTTATGGAAGATCTATGTTACTTTGTTTGTATGCAATGGTCAAGGGTGGAGCAAAAGGATGGCCAAGCTCACCGCAAACTAACATTTACCCGTGCCTCTGGCCTACCTCTTCCAACCAAAGGTAATCCGATGATTATGCACACAGTCAGAGCTGGAGCTTTATCCACTCTCTGCTGCTTTTTTATGCTTCCCATGCATTCACATTATAACAGCAAAACCACCCATTTATATGCAATAATCTTACAATTATTATAAGCAATCAAAAGAGAATACACTTTGGTGCCTGCATATGCAAATACGTTTTTAAAAGTAAAAAAAACAAACGGGTGTCGGCGTGAAGGACGATGAGGAGATGACTCAAGGTCAGCCTAATATATGAAATCATTTATTTCTTACATTGTTTAATAAAACAGCAATAATTCTTCTTTCTTTTTTTTTTCTTTTTTTTGCAAACTGGATATAAACTTTGAACATGCCAGTTAAGTTGACACTGTGGATAGTAGCAGTTCTACAATAGATATAATATGAAAATGCATTTGTGGACAGAGCAGATTTTTACACTGTTGAGTCAGTATGGTGAATTGTAGCAGATTTTTTTAACTATTCATTCATTTGCAAGAGAAAAAAAAAAAAAGGAAAACGAAAGAAAAAGCACTGCTTCAACACCAGAGAAGAATGTGAAACAAACCGGGAATGACACAGAGTGGAGATACGACAGATCCGCGCTGCAATTCTGACACCAAAATGGCAGTTATAGAAGATTCAGTCTGTCAGTAATGACATGTTAACTCATGCCAGCTAGATGCATCTCAGTGCACATATGAGGACATGCATGAGCACATAACATTCATGGAGAAAAGAAGAAAAAAAACCTTGTTCCTCTCAAATACACATTAGCTTCAACATGAAGATTACAGCAAACATGATCGGGCATTTTATTTTTGCTCCTGTCTTTGTAATGAATGTATCATAAATCATTAGAAAAAGGCCAAAGATTTCTTGCAAGAAACTCAGTTTTTGGTGACAGCGATGCGATTGACGGTTGGTCATCAGTGCCGGTACATGTGGGTGAGAGGGAAGGATGTCTTTTGTCACTTGGCAAGCAGAGAATTTCACTTGTTTTTGCTCTGTAAACACCTCTCGGCGCTCCCTGTAGGCCGGGTCTCGACTAAAAAGTGCCGTGCTTTGTTCTCTCTCACTCTGCCTTCAAACTCAAAGGGAACTCACCGCAGTGGCTTTCATTTCACTTCAGTCTCTGGGTCCCTTCAGTGATGGCGAACTGAGCTGGAATCAGCTTCTCTGATCCCCTCCTCCTCTTCCTCCTGTAGAGTGTCTTTCAGGAAGTTTAGCTGGGCAGCAGCCACAGCTCCACAAAGTCCCACTGCTTCCACAGCACGAACAGCAGCAATGTCAGCAGGACGGTGGCGGCTACGCGGGCCCGGGTCTTCATCAGAGGGGTGATGAAGTTGGCCAGAGTGGAGACGAAGACCAGCAGCACGGCCATGAGCGCCAGGATGACGTTGATGAGCTTCCCCAGCAGAGCTCGAGCGTTGGCATTCTCCACTCCTTCTAACTGGACAACCTGCTGCTGCTGCTGCTGCAGCTCCAGCTTGGTGATGCGGGTCAGGCATGACTCGACTGCCTCCTGTGTGTGCAGATCCCAAAGAAATGAACCCACTTAGTGCGATTTTGTTTTTCAAAACCTCATTAAAAGGCCTGAAAATCTAAGACACCTTTTACAGGGAACGATAATGTCTTAATTCAACTGCTTTAGTCAGAGTTGAAACTACCTCTGAAAATCACAGTCAGTAAACACAGTTTGTACGTTCACGTCTTTGAAGCATATACAGGTTTTGGAGAAACATATTGCCCACACACAGCTCTGATCCCAACTTCTAGCAAACTCCAAAGTCTCCAACGATCTATCGGAGTCTTTGTTTTTACCTGAATGTCTCTCGCCCTCTCATACGACTGGTAGGCGACTTTCTCCTCCATGCTGGCGAGCTCCTGTTTCAGGTTGGTCATCTCATTCTGGTGCAGCTCCGTCAGGTCATTCAGCTGCTCTTCAAGTCGCTCGTACCTGAACACACAGCGCAGCACACACTGTACTCCAAAGCATGCATGTCAAACTTGTTTTACATGGTTTATCTACATATTTAATCCCTGTGATGTCATTTATTTGTCTTTTTTTTTTTTATTGTGGACTCATTGTACAAAACGTACATTTAGTAGAGGGCAAAAAAATAGAAGTTTCCTTGTATTTAATTCATCCTCTGGTTGTTTGTTGCTTTCTACCATCTACCACTCTACCATCTTGAAATTTTGTGTGATGGTAGAGATCAATAAGAGCTCTGCTGATTTCATTTGGGAGGAAATCTGGTCATGGTCACACCAAATGTAAAAATCAGTATAAACTTTATATTACCCACAGTGTTTTATGGATCTTCAATCTTCACAACAGTATAACAGGCTTGAATGACATGATCACCTAGGTTGGCTAAGCATTTGACCTTGACCTTCGTTTTCTAGCGCCCAAGGTTAAAAAAAAAACATTTGAAAGGGCATGGAGAGAACACGCTTTTAATTCTTTTCAATATGATGCCCTAATTGATCACGATGACAAAATCACACACTGCATGAAGAAATGTCAAAATCTGAAGTTATTGCAGCTTATTGAAGCCAAAGATTTTGGCCGATTCTGCACCAATCGTCTGGGTAAAGATAATAAAATACACTAGCATTTAAGGCTTTAAGGTCATAGGTCAAAGGTCAGACAGCATGTTGCAAAACAAAAGCTTTAGTATACTCCTTGACCTTCAGGGGGAGTTGTGCTCTCTGAGTGCTATTGTTGTTTATCTATTACTTAATTAATAATGAATTATTAAGTGAATAATTAATTTGTGTTGCATGCACTGTTAGAGGGGAGGTGTTTATCAGAAGGAAAAGCTGTAAAGCTCTGAAAATGTAGTCAGAAATTTCAAACCCGATGCCCTCCTTCACATTTTCCAATAACGTCTAGTGGACGGCACTTTTCCGGCCACTTTTGGCGACTGGGCCTTAATTTTGACAGCCCTGCTCTAAAGTACATATTTAATGATGATTTTAAAAGGAGCAGTGGGGACTGAGTTGTTTTTTCCTTGTGTGAATTGCATCTTGATGTTCAGTGTAGCACGTTAGTGATTGCTTTTCTTTGCAGGGACATCTACCTGTATCTCTCTTCCTGCAGGCACTGAGTCATGTAAGAGTAGTCGCTCTGCAGCTGGCCCTTCATGTCCTCGATGGCGTCCTCCATGTGCGTCTGGCTGGCCTTGATCTCCTGCAGACCCTCAAGTAAAGAGTCCCATGAACTATGCATGTGATGGTGGTGGTGGTGGTGCCCGTCCAATCTGGGGCTCCCCATCGTTGGGCCTAACATACCACCCCCTCCTCCTCCACCAGCCCCACCAGAATTACTGCCCGCTCCGGATCCGGACGTGGCGCTGGAACACTCGTCGTCGCTGCCGTACTTTGGGCTGGAGACCAGGGTGGCGCTTCCACTCAGGGCGCGGGGCGTGGGGGTGTCTTCAGCGTGGCCCCCAACTCCGTCCTCTAGCGTGTCTTTTAGGTGAGCAATGTTATCAGCACTGCCAAACTTGTTTCTTATAAGACTGGCAAACTCTCGTGGCTTGGAGACAACGGCCGTGTGCGTGAGAGCAGAAACTCCTCCTTTAACCCCTTCAACTACTCCACCTCCGAATCCACTTATCCCAGCACGAACGTTGGCTCCCACGTCCTTCAGTCCCTGCTGCATGTCCCTCAGGACATCCTTCGGCTGCCGGGCTGGCCCATTCTGTGAAGAGGGGAAAAGGAATGAGGAAGCAGAGAAGTGGAGGATCCTAAAGGAGAGAGCTGATCATGTTCTGAGGGTAAGTTTTAACCCTCAGAACACAGATGAGGAAAGCAGTCCCTGTGAAGAATCAGGTGAGCCACAGGGGGGATGCACTGGTTTAAATAAGTGTTTGGGAAATCATCAGTCTATTTCTGGACTGCACTGCGCTCCCAAAGATAGACTGAACACTTGTTCAAGTCACTCATAAGATAAATGTTCCAATAGACCACGAAGAAAGACACGTGCATACACACACACACACACACACACGCACACACTTACCTGCTCTATCTCCTTCAGCTTCTTGTGGTAGTGCTCTAGTTTTTTGTGTAAGTGCGCAATAGTCTGTGCCGATTTCTGGTTCTTCTTCTCGAACACTTGCTTGATTCTGGACGCCTGCTGTTTGTCCGCGTTGTGAGCCAACTTCAGGTACTCCGCCACGTTGTCGTCACGCGCCTCCTGCTCCACGCGAATCTGCTCGGTGACCTTTAGGATCTTCTGCTGCAGATGCTCCAGAGCAGCACGTGTCCGCTGCGGCTCACCGGCCACAGCACCTTCCGCTCCCCCCGCCATGCCCCCAGACACCGACCCCACCGCCGCTGCTGCCCCCGCTCCGTCCATGCTGATGTTGGTGTCAGAGCCTCCATGGCTGGTAGTGGAGGGCAGGCCTAGAGTTGCCACCTCACTCTTGTCCAGCTGAGGGGACAAGAGGGCAGTGACTTGCTATTCAGGGGTGAAAAGAGAGCTACAACTGCTCCAGATACATTAGAGGTGTTAGTCAAACTAAGGAATCAGAGCCTCATCAGTATAAAAGTGTAAAAGTAGAGATAACAAAGGTTATTCAGATAAACGGCGCTGGAGAAACATCTTCACTGTAGCTGACTCTTCACAGACTGGGTTTTACAAGAAAAGAAGTTCATCTGCAGACATGTGGTGCCAACACAGGCTGTTATTATTGGTGTTATATTCACATAAACATTACTGTGCAAAAGTCTTGAGCCACTCCTTATATCTATGTGTTTTAATGGGAAATAGGTGCAGTGATTTACATGTGCAAACTTAACATAAATACAACACATTAAGGCAAACAGAGTTTGTACAACTCCAACGAGCTTGAAATTCAATATTTTGTTATGACCGCCTGAACTCTCTTCCTCAAGCTTTCTTGTAATTCTTGTAATTTCTTTAAGTAGCCTTCAGGGATATCCAGGATACTTGAAGGACATTCAAGGTCAGATGCATCTTTTAGGTCCTGTGTCAGGGCTTTCCTTTCCTTTCCTTTCCTTTCCTTTCCTTTCCTTTCCTTTCCTTTCCTTTCCTTTCCTTTCCTTTCCTTTCCTTTCCTTCCTTCCTTCCTTCCTTTAAACTTTATGTTAAGCATTATTCAAAGATTCAGCTAAAGAAATGGAAACAAGTTATATGCTGTTGTGACAGGCTGCTAGTAACAAAGTGCCTAGATTAGACTTATTAAAAAATCTATTATTAAATATTTATTAGATATGATGCAATTTAAAATCGGTTCTTTGCTAATGTTCTGTCACATAAAGAGACAACGCTGGTTCATCCCTTGAGTGAGATGTTGTTTTTGTTCTTGAATGACTCATAGGTACAAGGTACAAGGACTGGACTGAAAGTGAGAAAAAAAACTTTGAAAGACCTTTGGAAAGCCGAAGCAAAATATAAAGAGACAAGGGTTGGCTCAAGACTGGTGCTGTATGACAATAAAACAGTAATGCTTCGTTTATAATTAAAGTACATCATATAGGTCGCATACATAAAACACTCAGTTCATTTTTAGTTGTGTGTAATTCAAAAAATTATCTTCACAGAAACAGACAAAATGTAAAGTATTTGAATCTTTACTTTCCGCAGGAAACAAAATTTCTTCTGTTTTTCTAAACTGCAGATTATATTTTCCAGATCTCAACTGCCAGAAACAAAACACCTGAGTAACCTCAGTAAAATCACTCAACAAAATAAATAAACCTCCTTCGATGGGACTGTCAAAATGTGTCATTTTGCCCACTCGGGGCATATTAGCTTTAACCGATCTAGCGGAGAGATTAGAGACCACATAGAAAGGCCACCATGCATTAATTAGATGATGCTTCCTGCCCTGCTGAGCCTCAAAAAACGAAGAAGAAGAAGAAGAAGAAGACGATGACGATTAGTTAAGATCGAAGCAAACTACACATGTAAACCCACGAAGGTGTGCAGCACGTGGCGTGTACTTTAATGCTAAAGACACGCTGAGCGTGTATGTAAATCTATTTCTGCCTGAACGTTCGTCTGACTTTTCCTTCAGAAAAACAAAAAACATAACAGCCTGAGGATGTAATCCCTTTTACACGACGAGACCCCGCGTTGACAGATCCACGCGGGGATTCCCTGGTCAGTATTATATGTTTATGTGCGGCTTTGGCAGATGGCGCGTTTGATAATGACTCTCCGCCTGACGTCAAAACGCAGCAATCAGACCCTCAGACACGAGCTTGGGCTCACACATGACGAGAGCAGTGCTGTGAGATATTTCTCACAGCACTGCTCTCGTTTCTGTCTGCGGGATGGCGCGAGGATTTATTTTACATTATATCTGCGCGACTGCGTGAAATGAGCACGCGCTGTGATTGTAAAAGTAGGTTACAATCACGGTGTGATGGAGAGGAAAACGCATGACTGCAGCCCCGTGATGGAAAAACAACAAATCATTTTTTTTTTCTGATCTCTGAAAAAAATAGATGAATAAAAAGTGGGATGCTTTTTTGAGTGGCTATCACTCGCAGGATCAGAGGGGGTGAAGTGGGGTGAGTTGGGGTGCAATGTTACGTATGGGTGAAAACAGGCAACCAAAAAAAAAGCGCAAATCGGCATATAGCGACGGCTGCGGTGGTGCTCAAACCTGACGCGGTGTCTCGGTTTAAACGTGTAATAATAATAATAATAATAATAATAAAAGATCCACGGAGCGACGCCGTGGATGAAGCCGAGACTCCTGAAGGTCGGGAGAGAAGCGGTGAGGATGAGGATGGAGATGGCAGATGTCTATGGCGTGAAAACAAGAGGACAGGGTGATGCCTGTGCATTCTTCACTCAGCGGGAGACGCGCGGGGACGTGATGCCAGCGAGCACGCGAGGACGAGACACAAGCAGCGCAGGAAAATGAAAATGAAAAATTTTAAAAAGGAAAGAAAAAAAAAGGATATCAGAAAACGTTACCATACTGCTTTAATCCAATTTTTGCAGTGCCATTGCAAGTCTGTGTTCGAGGCCCATCCTCCTCCTCCTCCTCCTCCCTCCGCCTCCCCCTGAGCTCACCGAGGAGGAGTCCCCCCTCCTCAAATGTCTTTACCCCCAGCCGTGGGTCTGGCTAACTGTCACCTCCCTGGATCCTAACGCTCCATCGTTAACACCATCGATATCTGCAGCCTCCCTCTCCCTCTTCCTATCTCTAATGCTCCGATCTCTCTCTCCCTCTCCTTTGTGTCATATGCTCCCTCCGCCTCCCCCTGCTTCACTCTCCTACATCTCTCTCTCTCCCCCTCCCTCTCTTTCTGTCCCTCTTTCGGTCTACATGCAAATGCTATCAGTCCTGCCCTGTAATGGATGTGGGAGCTAAGGGACAGATGATGGAGGGGCTGGGAGAGCTTGGCGCAGGCGTGCAGGTGCCCCCGTGCTGATAAGGCCAGAGGAGGGAGGGAGGGGGTGGGGTGAGTGGAGGGAGGGAGGGAGCGCTCCACTCACCTAAACTAACTCCAGTACAAACACGCGCACTTCGCCTGTGCTGGTGTGGGACTGCAGTGATGTTGTGCCAAAGTACACAATGCCTCAGAGCGCCGACTCGCTCTCGTAATTTGCCTACTTCACAAAAGAGTGAAGAAAAAAAAGTGGTATCACAACAGCAGAAGCCAGTTTGCATGACTCGGCACTACTCGAGGATATATTCACCCAACTTCAGATCTCTCTGTGCCTGACGGTGCGTCAGGATGTGTCTCCGCGGAGGGACGCCCTCTAAAAAGCAAGCGTAAAACACGCTTTCATCGTCGTCTTCAAAAACAAACTTGGAATAGATTTCAAAGAGGAACTGAGAACAAAACAAGTAAAAGAACTGGAAGGTATAATAAATAAAATAGACTTCAACAACACTTGATTTTAGTGTGTTGTTATTTTTAAATTATTGTATTACTTATTGATCGTGGCCCAATAATAGCAAGAGGTAATACGTTAACACGCTTACTGGACACTTTATTAGGGTGTATTCAGCCTCTCCTTAACATAAATATTTAATTAGCCAATCACATGGCTTCAGGTCCATGTATTTATGCATGCAGACTAAGGAGCTGCTGAAATTCAAACTAAGCATCAGATTAGAGAAGAAAGACGATTTAAGTGACTTTGAATGTGGCATGGTCTGCTGTATTTCAGAAACTGCTGATCTGCTTGGATTTTGCTGCACAGCCACCTCTTTACGGGAATGGTCTGATGGTCGGAAAAAGAGAAAATATCAAATTAGTGAGCGGCAGTTCTCTTGGAGAAAATACCTCATTGGTGTCAGAGGTCAGAGGAGAATGGTTTGAACAGATAGACAACAGAAACTCAAATAACAGCCAACGTTACAACCAAACTATGCACACCATGTTGCCAGTCACGTCAGCAAAGAACAGGAAACTGAAGCCACAATTTGCACGGGCTCACCAAACTTGGACATTAGATGTTTGGATAAATGTTGCCTGGTTTCAGGAGTCTCGATTTCTGCAAGAAATCGATTTTCTGATTTCTTGCATACTTTGGGCCCCTCAGTGCCAACTGATTAACATAAAAAAAAAACACCACAGTGGCCTCCACAGTCACCAGATCCCAATCCTGTAGAGCACCTTTGGGATGTGATAGAGCATCATGGATATGCAGCTGACAAATCTCCACCAAATATGTGATGCTTTCATGTCAACATGGACCAAAATCTCTGAGGTTTGTTTCCAGCACCTTGTTGAATCTGTGCTACAAAGACTTAATGCACTTCTGAAGACAAAAAGAGATCCAACCCAGTGCTAGCGAGGTGTACCTAATAAAGCGGCCAGTGAGTGTATAATGGCCTTAATGGAGAAATGACAAGTTGTTGTACTGTTGCACAACACTGCAAGGGTTCAACCAAACTAAGGAACAGTTTTACCGCTGATACTAAAAAGTAAAGTGACGACACATTAAAGACACAAGGCGGTTCATTTGACCATTTTATTGGATTTCATAATAATTAAACAAAACCTAAATTAACACATGACATCGTATCTCACAATAAATAAGGACAGAGATTTTCACTTGTAGCCTTGAACAAAACACAATACAGAGGAAATGTGCGCAAGCATCTACAAACAGAAGTGCATTCGTTGTTTGGGGTCATTCGCTTATTTTCTCGGCTTCGGAGCATTTGTAAGCTTTCTGTTGGTGAGGGTTAGCGTCACAGTGACACCCATTCATATTACCCATAGCAGCAGGATTTGCTAATGTAGACATAAATAAGTGCCAAGAGGGAAAAAAAAGAACAAATTTAAGGCAAAAAAACCCAAAACAAAACATATCATTAGTTAGATTGCACAGTGAAAATAATAAATGTGACATTTTAGCTTAGTATACATTTACTTATGATGAAGGAACTTTAAATACCAAAAACAAATGCCAGTAAAGGCACTTGATACTGGGTGTTTATGTGCAACACTGCAGTTTAAATGATTATGCTACCTGACAATGCCATATTTAACTTTATAGATAAATCTCTTATACATATATAACTAAATAAAAGTGTTTAAGTGTTCCTAGTTTACATTATCAGTATCAGAGTCTGGGCAGCCGAAGGACATCAAAAATCAGCTGATGTAAAGTAGATGGAAAAGGATGGAAGAGGACATGATGGCACTTCTGTCTTTTACAATCTAAGCAAAGCAACTGCATGTTTGAGATGTCAGAACTCTTCAAGCATCTTCCTTTGATTAAAAGATGGTCGATAAAAGCACTGTGTACAGCTGGACATAAAAAGTATAACATACTTCGGAAAGTAAAAAAAAGAAGACGACTGGTAAACCCTTGTGATACACATGTAGAAAAAATGCTGTAGAAAAACAATAATGGATTTGAACTACGGAGCCAAAGAGCTTTGTCCTCTCAGCTTACAGACATGATGAGGCTGGATGATTTTAATCGACACATCTCCAGCGGATGTGAATGTGCTTTCAGTGCGGCTGAATGTGCAGTCGGGCAACAGTGTAAATCCACTGATTCCAGAGATTACTGTTAATCTTCTCTGCTCAAATGTCGCATTCTTGCCACTGAGGGAAAAAACACCAATCTCCTCAGAGTGACTACAGTACCCTAATTAAGTGTTTTGTATTGACGTGTGGTTGAGGTCCCTCCTGGGTGCACGGCCAGAGTCTGTGCGGGACGTGTGATTCCTGAGCGTGGCCCTGTCTGTGAGGTTCTCTTGGCATATTGGCGTTTCTCCACCGAACATCACTCGCCGGATTTGCGGGGCATCCACACTACTCTTCTTTTAGCCTGGTAGAAATCTGTTGGGATAAAGCGCAGGAATTTTAAGCTCATGCACTCTCACGTAAAATGACGAGACTTCTCGCTTTCAGCTACACGTACCTGTGATGTTCGTCTGCTTCCTCTTCAGCCCCGTGTTCTCGCCCTTCTCCGGTGTTTTCTCCAGCATCTCCTGGCTGTGCGTGCATTTCCCCGGCGTACAGGGGATGTTCTCCTTCTCGCTCTGTGCCGTCTCCACCCTCCCTCTCTTGGGAGTAACTGTCGCTGCTGACCTTTGGCCTTCAGCTTGTCCGAGATCCTGCAAACAGGACCTGTAGAGCAGAGGCACCCTAGTGCTCGGGACACCTTCCCATTGGAAATCACTGCTCTCCAGAGGCTTGTCCAAGCTAAAGTCAAAGCCCCACCGCTTTGAAGCCTCCTGAAGGTCGCTACGCATGGCAGCCTGGTACTCCACCTGTAGCTGCTCTCGGTCCACAGGCCCAAACAGGTTTCTCCGGGCTGGTCTTTTTCTCAGAACCCCCAAGATTCGCTTGTGAGAAGCCATCACTCTACACTGATGGAAACAGACAGAAGATCTCTGGTTAGAGTAACACTGATTGGCGTTTTGCTTTAAAAAAGTAGCAACAATAATAAACCAGGCATGGCATATTTGAAAGTTAATTTTGTCTCCATTAATTAAGCATCTCCAGCGATGAGACTAATCCTCCCAGACACTCGGTGCTGATGAAATGTTGCACAAGTAAAACATGCAGTGACTTCTCTGAGAGGAGAGGAACTTCTGCGCCAGTCTTATTCTAAACCAAGAAAAATGAGCTCTGTAATCCATTACAAGTGCATCCATCTCAGTTACTTGATACTGTCTCGAGTATGAAAGTAAAAAATCAGTCTCACCATCTTTCAAACCAGCGTAAAGCTCCTCAGTGAACTAACACACTGGTCTCACTGGGCAGCTTTTTATACTAAGGCAGTGACTCACTGAGCGCTCCTCCCTCTCTCTGAATCACTGGTACATGCCAGGGCATAATCTCAACCAGACATGTAAGGACAAGTCCTAAGCAGCGACCAACAGCGCAAACACCGAGAATCACCACCAGGTGGCAGTATCAGGCCCCATGCAGATTAAAAATCAGAGGCGGTGATTTGTGAATCCTATTTCCAGATCTGCAGATCTGGACGGGACTTACAAACAGCAAACACTTTACTGCGAAGGCTACAGGAAGGAATCAGGTGTGTCTCAGGTGGATGTCATTAAGGCCATCCGGGAAGTACTGGGCAGAATTCCCAGGATTTTCTTTTCAGGGAACAATCATGAGAAGCAGTTCCCATCATGATTATCCAGCTGAGAACAGCAGGAGGGGGAGAGAGTTTAATAAGTGATGAAAATAATGACGATGAAGAGAAGTGCAGATGAGGCAGAGAAGCAAATCCATCAACACAACCTGATAACTGTTCACTGGCACCTTAAGTCCATTGTTTTTTTCAACAAAGCTTTCAATAAACACGGGCTTTAAAATGACTCCTTATACTGGGAAAAACTGGGGAGCCAAAAATAAATCCAATTCACCTAGAATGAAGTAAAACATCAGAAACAAGGAAACAGTTTGGGAGAGGGTGGATACACAGCTTGTAGACACCATCCTCCTCACACCCTCCCATTTCCATCCACTCAGTCACGCGTATGACGCGGCGTGAGAGGAGGGGGCGGAGTGATTCAAGCGAGTGGCGGGAGAACGAGTCATGCCCGGGCGGCGCTGGAACCGGCTCGGACCCTGCCCAGTTTACTACACGGGTCCACGTGAGGCTGGAACTCGTGCTGGCCAAACTGCGCTGTCACTGTCTGGAGCCCTTACCACCCCTGCACACCAATGAATCATAACCACACACACACGTAAAAACAACCGTGCGGGAAGCTTTGGTAAAGTTTTGAGTTGATACACTGAAACCAGCTAAAAGACATACAAACCCAACAACAACACGGGGACGGCGGTAATCATGGAAAGGTGTAATTTATGGGATTAAACGAACAAATAAATAAATAAATTAGATTTAAAAAA